>NC_057814.1:397638284-397769404 GCF_018294505.1 Triticum aestivum | reverse complement strand
CCCCGCTGCGCCGATACGTCGGCGCCGCGCTTCATCGAGGGGAGCACGGCGATCCTCTCGCTCCCACAGTACGCCATCATAGACTGTCGTCCTCGATCCGTGCCGCCACCACTGGCGACGTTCTTGTGCAGGCGCACAGCGGTCAGCACCGCCACCGCTGGTGACATTCATGTGGAGACGCACGGAGGTCAGCTTCTCCCAGGGTACGCGCATTCTAGACTGAGGCCCCGTGCATGTCAGTGTAGCGCTGAATGTTAGCTGATAGACGTTGTTAATCTCACTTTTTGCCGAAGTAGTTTACAGTCAATATGCTCTGCTTAAGAAGCTTCCTTGCCCTGTTCTGCACTCAGTCTGCTTAGCTGAGATGGCATGCCAAGCCTGATTAGTTGCTAAAATATCCATCCATATATTTATTGTGACGTAGATTCCCATGGTCTAGTAGCCAATCTGTTCGGTGAAATAGCTCTACACCATTTTATACTCGATCTTTGTTGCTGCGATGGCCTTCGATAGTTCGATGGTTGTGTGCTCGGCCTCATTGACTGCTGAAACAGCCTGCCATAATTTAGCACTCAAATCTGTTTG
This sequence comes from Triticum aestivum, assembly GCF_018294505.1. NCBI lineage: Eukaryota > Viridiplantae > Streptophyta > Magnoliopsida > Poales > Poaceae > Triticum > Triticum aestivum. The sequence goes on along the minus strand of NC_057814.1, from coordinate 397,768,819 downwards.
CTAAATTAGCTTTAAATATATTTTGTTACTTAAATCTGCTCGTCCAAATATCTTGCCATAGCTTTAGACATCAACCTAGGTATTTTTTTCTGGACTTCATAAAAAAGCATATATGTTTTTCCTGTAATATCTAGTAGAAGAACTAATTTGTATGTCTAACAGATGGACAGGACTTGGATAACTTCTGCTCGAAGATTCTCCGCTGCATATGTCTAGGGGGTTGAAAACTTCATGAACTTTATCAAAGCTGAGTACGGTGGTCTGAAATCAAATGTGCTCTGCCCGTGTAGCAGTTATATGAATTCAGTTACAAGACCCCAGTCAACTGTGCAAAATCATCTACACCTGTATGGGATGTCGGTCACATATACTAGGTGGGTTCATCATGGTGAAGCTGTGAACGTCAATGTTACTGACTACGTGGAAGCAGCAGATCACCATCTTGATCTGCCTGATGCTCAGGTGGAAGAGGAGGAGGAGGTGGTGGTGGCGGAGCCAGTGAGTTTGACCAACATTGAAACAATGCTACGAAATGCTCGTGCATTTCGTGGACTTTCACCTGCAGAAGAAAAATGATGGGCCCGCATGTTGAAACAATGCAACGTGGCTGTCACCCCAGGAAATAAGCTGTCAGTATTCTCAGCTATGGTCACCTTTCTTCAGGTGAAGACATCTGAGCGGATGACCAACAAATCATTCGATGCGATGTTGGCTGCTTTCCGCAAAGCTTTCCCAGGTGCATCTGAGCTACCACACACCTACAGTAAAATGAAGAATTTCCTTCGTGCAGTTGGAATTGGATATGATATGATCCATGTTTGTAAGAATAATTGTGTTCTGTTCCGGAAGGATTATGCCAACTTAAGTGAATGCCCGAAATGCAAATCATCAAGATGGAAAGATGGCAATGTTGTGAAGAGGATTCCTCATAATGTTCTGAGACATTTTCCAATTACACCAAGATTGCAGAGGTTGTTTCATGATGCTGAAACAAGAGAGGATGTACTGTGGCATTCTAGGAACCAGGAGTACAGAGATCAGAATGTAATGAGCCATCCATCACATGGTAGTGAGTGGAAAAGCTTCAATCAAAAACACAAAAAGTTTGCTGCTGACCCGAGAAACATTAGACTTGGCTTAGCTTCAGATGGATTTAACCCATTTGGCCACGAGAGCGCCACATATAGCATGTGGCCAGTGCTTGTTATCCCTTACAACATGCCTCCAAATGTCTGCACCAAAGAATAAAATTACATGATGGCCTTGCTCATCCCAGGTCCAAAAAGTCCTGGAAAGGATTTTGATTTATTCATGGAGCCTCTTGTGGAGGAACTTCAACAACTATGGAGGGGTGTTCTCACTCGAGACCTATATAGCAGCCCACCAGCTGATTTCTTTCTGCGTGCTGTTATAATTTGGTGCATCCATGATTATCCGGCTTTGGGCACTATGTCAGGGCGAACGACACATGGTTACAATGCATGTGTTCGCTATGACAGGAATCCGCTGTCATACGCAATACTTAGCAAGATCTGTTACATTGGACACCGCCGTTTCCTTGCCAAGGACAAGCCGCGTCCTAGAAAATACCGAAGACATGTGTTCAATGCAAAGAGCATGAAAACCGTGATGCGCCAAAGCGGCTCACCGCTGATGAGTTGCAAGTGGAATTAGAGAATGTCAGGCATATTACACCAGGAAACCATCCTGGTAATGGTAGCGGGAAAAGGAAGCGTGGCAGGGCAGAAGAGAGATTATTGTTTACCTGTAGGTCCACTTTGTGGGACTTGGAGTATTGGCACACTTCTTAATATTAAAGGCAAGACGAAAGATACCTTAAAATCTAGGATTGATTTGGCACACCTGCGTATCAGAAAGGATTAGCAGGTGGAAGATGAAGGTAAACCATGGGATATGGCACCAGCTGTGTACGTCTTGGACAAGGTAAAAAGAAAAGAATTCTGCGAGGTCCTATCACGTGTGAGATTCCCACATGGATTTGCTTCCAACCCTGAAAGGAGAGTCAGTGCAGATGGAAACAAGGTACAAGGGTTGAAAACACATGACTGCCACGTCCTACTTCAAAGGGTTTTACCTGTTATCCTTAGAGGATTGGGCCGCCCTGATTTATACAGAGAAGTTGCAGAGTTGGGACAATTCTTCAGGGAACTCTGCAGTAGAAATATCAGGGTAGATGCTTTGGAGCATCTTAGAGAAAAGATACCAACTATCCTATGAGACCTTGGGAAGATATATCCTCCAGCCTTCTTTGATGTGATGGTGCATTTGGCTGTTCATCTACCTGATGAGGCACTACTTAGAGGTCCAGTACAGTATGGCTGGATGTACCCTATTGAAAGGCGGCTAGGCACTTTCAAGGGCTATGTTAGGAACAGAGCTAGACCTGAGGGTTCCATTGCAGAGGCCTACATTGCTATGGAAGCATTGACATTCTGCTCAAAATACATTGAAACAGCTGATCAGCTTAGCAAAGAGGTGGCTGAAGACAATCCCGGGCTCAATGTTTTTGATTATTCTGTTCGAGTTACAGGGAAGAGTCGACAGGAGGACAAACCTAAAGATTTGGACAAAATGGTTTGGTATGTGTTGAATAACTGTCCTGAGATACTACCTTATATCAAGTAAGTGCTAAGTACTGCAGCTTATACATTGTAATCTCCTAAACTTGCAACGCATTCTTATATATTTAGATGTTTGACGCGATCACTATGTTGTGCAGCATCTACAAAAAGGAGTTACTGCCGCAAAATCCAAGAAACATTGACAAACTGGTTATGGCAGGATTTGCGAAATGGTTCAAGAGCCATGTAAGCTTTTGAATTGCACTGTCAGTTTTTTTAGAGTACATAAGATGATCAGCTTGTCTATTTTCTAACCATAGGTTAAGAAGACGCGGGAGGATGGGCAGGCAGTTGATGATGCCCTTTACGCACTAGCAATGGGTCCTGATACTCGGGTAAGACATTATGAATCTTGCGTTGTTGGAGATGTGCGCTACAACACCCTTGCACGCGACAAAGGCAAGAAGACACAAAACAGTGCCATCATGAGCATGGATACGTACGACAAAGAGACAACTGAAATGTATGCTAACAACACATACATTGTTCAGTTGCAGTATATCTCCAGTTTCAAGGTTCATCGGTGTGTGGTTTTGTTGTGCTGTCGTTGGTATAACCTATTTTCCAGGATCGCAAAACCCAGAGATGATGATTATTTCAAAACCATCAATGTCAAGGCGGTGTACCAGACCAACGAGCCTTTTATTTTCGCAAATCAAGCAACACAGATATTTTTCTTGGAAGACACATTTGCACATAGCAATGATTGGAGAGTATTGCAAAGGTTTGAGCAGAGGAATTCGTTTAATGAAGTTGCACAACAAGATGATGCTTACACTGCTCCTAATGTACAAGATTCCACAGATGTTCCTAATATCTTTGAGAACCATCACGTCAATGACGCTGGCGAAAAGATTGCCTGTCGTGCTGTGGACATACAAGAGTTGATCAAGAAGCAGCCAACGTTCAAGGACATTGAGGATGAAGAAGTAGATGACACTCTGGGGAATTATGATTCAGACTGATACACATGGCGAAGATGTTGTCGCTGCTGCTGCGGATGATGATTAGATTGCTTTTGTCGTATTTGCCTGTCAGAAGATGTTTTTTATCTACTATGTGAAATTGTGTTTGCTATGACAACTGAAGCCTGATGAACATGATGTTTAGTATTTTTCTATGTGAACATCACTTGTTATGTATGTTCATTTGTGTTTGGTGATTGTATGATGACTAAAACATGATGACATTGTTGTTTAGTTGTACTCATATTTGGCTGTGAAACTTGAATTTGATGACATAGTTTGCTGTTGGACTGCAATTTGCTCGACGTCTTCGAATAGGAACAAAGCTGAACCGACAGGGCCTCTGCTAATTTATTTATTTATCACCAAAAGGGCCTATGCTATTTATTTATTTATGAGCAAAAGGGGATACCCCCCGATTTCTGTTAATATAAATCATTAGATGTTCACAACACTACGCCCAGCCTACTACACAGGTTTCATTCATTACTAGTTTCAGCAAAGTGCTCATGTCACAGCCATTGAATACATCACGAGTGCTACATGCGCTGCTAATAAAGAGACAATCATCCTACAGAGCACATCGATTTTGCCCATTATCTTCACAAGTTCTTTCATCTCCTCGTTGCTGTCAAGGTCGTTCAACAGTTGTTGCTTGGCCATGATCGGAGGAACTGCATCTTTAACCTTCTGCTCTCCATCTTCCTCTTCTGTTGTTCCTTCAGTTACTTGTCCAACACCCCAACCTGCTGGTATTGGGATTCCTCGGCTAACCAAATAATCAGCGTAGTTGCGTTCCCCCACATCAACAACTTCCGAGAAATACAAATCACACGAATCTTCCCTTTTCTGCACGAATCAAATTGGAAGATCATCAACCAACCTATTAAAAAAATTAGCAACTGAAAGCAGCAGAACAACAATTAAACATATTATTACCCCATGATTCGGACATTTGTAGAAGACTCGGCCAAGGTTGAGGTTTGTGGTTGAGACACGACAGATGACTCTGCGTGATTTGCAGCAGTGGCACCACACCAACGGCAGCGGGTTGCGATGAGCAACCGGCTGCGGTGCGTGTGCCGGCGGGGGTGTGATGAGACCCACAGACGATGGTACGGGTGGCGACTTGGCGCATATCTGGTTGTTGCCTGCAGAAGAGCAGGTGGACGAGCAACCAGCGGACATGGTTGGTGCGGCCAGAGCTTGTGATGCTAGGCAGAGTAAGTAGAGAAGAGGAGAAGCGAACGTTGGATATGTCAGTTTCATTACATGCAGAGTAGCATAGGACCATATATATTCATAGTCTAGGTTTGAATTCGAACCAGCTACAGGAGCACGTCTCTCTTTTTTTCTAAAACTCGACAACGTCTCTTTACTGGCACACTAGCTTGTTCTATACGTCTTCTCAAGTTTTTGATTTTCTTTCTTTTTTTGCGAGGAAGGAAGGAGGACAAAATTGAGAGTTCCTGGGACTCGAACCCAAGACCTCTCGGTTGAAAACGAAGGGTGCTAGTCACTTATGTGGTGAACGTTCCCTGGGAGGAAGACGGCAGACGAACGCATTTTCCTCGCAGTTTTAGTTGCGACGCAAGATCGAACGGTCATAGTTTCGGGAATGTTATCAGGCGAACGAGCCCAGTTTTTCTTTTCTTCCTATATATAAAAAAGTATGCTACTTGGTGTCAGCTTAGTCAACAAACGATTGTGCCAACCTTGACCATTGGATTGACATTCAATGTCTGCCGTGTTTCTTCACATTTCCTCCAGCCGCCAAAGCCAAACCAGTACCGGCGGGACCGCTTGCTCCCGCCTCCCACGGCTGGTTGTGGTGCCGCGCATGCATCGTGGCCACATTGCACCCTAAAACTCTGTGCATCTTCCCTGGCTCCTGTTCGTTCCCGTCCGAGGCCTCACCATCATCCTCCGGCTTGGTTCGCTTGCCGCGGCGCCGCCCTCCGGTGTTGTCAACGTGGTCAACAACCGAGAGGAATAAGGAGATGACTGTACGTGGTGAGGATGACAGTAGGGACCCAGCAGCGCGCGTAGTAATTTTGTTTTTTCAGGACGGAGAAGGGTGTCAAATGCGTTGTTCGGGAGCTGTGGCCCGTCTAGCACATGACCAGCCCAGTTTTTTTTCCTTTCTGAAAATGGCTAGCCCAGCTATTTTGTTTTTTGTAGAATAACCAACATAGGCCTACTTGCTTTTTCTACGCCTTACTGGGCCGGAAATCTTTCAAGACAAGGAGGGATGCATTTTGCCCAGAAAATGGGCTATAAGTAATAAGAAATGGGCTATAAGTAATATTTAATGGGCTGTAAAATGAAAAAATACAGCAAACAGTCAATTAGTTCCAAAATACTTTTTTCTTTCGGATTTTGATTTTAAATTTCATTATTTTTGTGCGGGTAAAATTTCATTGGATTTAAACTAAGGTATGTTTAGTTTTTAAATTAATTTGAATCTGGCTAGAAATTTCGGGTTGTATGCTATTTGGGACAGATTTGGAGGCTGACTTGTGGGTCTTCTAGGTTGACGTGTACGAAAGGCTTTGTCAACTTAGTCCACAAACGATTCTAGCAGCAGTGACCATTGGATGTTAATCCAATGGCCGTGCTGCTTCTTCAATATCTGACCTTCTTGCTCCAGCCGCCCAAACCAGCGCCGGTGGGACTGCCTGCTCCCGCCTTCCGTGGCCGGCTGTGCTATCGCACAGGCCGCACCGCCTCACCCTTCTCCAATGCTGGCCAGGCCATTCCTCTATGCACCCACACCTCCTGTTATTTTCCGGCGACGACAGCCGGACCAGTAAACCCTCGTACTCCCCACCGCGTGGGCAACCACTGCCGAGTCTTCCCCGGCTCCGTCTCGTTCCCTTCCTAGGCCTCGCCGTCGTGCACCGCCCTGGTGCTCTCGGCGCGCCGTGGTCAACGTGATCAACGAACGACATCCATCGGACGTGGACTGTACGTGGAGAGGCTGACAGCTGGGTCCATGGCCGCACACAAGGAAATGCATCCTTATTACGCGCAAAATAATGATTCCTCCACCTGACATCTGGGACCTACCGGAAGGGCCTCTGTATTTCGCGTAAAAAACGTTTCCCCCGCTGACAGGTCGGACCCACCAGCTATATCTTCGCACGCAAGGAAGTGCCTCCTTATTACGCACAAAAAAATGAATACTCCCCCTGCTAGCTGGGACCCAGCATAGTGGGAGGCTGACATGTGGGCCTACTAAGTTGACGGGGATGGAGGGCTTTGTCAACTTAGTCAATATGAACGATTCTAGCTCTAGTGACCGTACGATGTCCATCCAACGGCCTTAGTGCTTCTTCAATGTCTGGTCTTCTTGCTCCAGCCACCCAAAGCAGCACCGGTCGTGCCGCCTGTTCCTGCCTCCCGTGGCCGGCTGTGCTGCCGCGGAGGCCTCACCGCCCCTACTACTCCCACCGCTAGCCAAGCTCTACGGCGACGGCAGCCTCACATCGCAGCCGAACGAGTGAATCCTCGTACTCCTCTCCGCGTGGGCATCCACTGCCGCGTCTTCCCCGGCTCCGCGTCATCCCCTTCCTAGGCCTCGCCGTCATCCACCGCCTTAGTGCTCTTGGCACGGTGTGGTCAATGTGGTCAACGAATGGCTTCCATTGGAAGAGTACTGTACGTGGAGAGGCTGACAGCTGGGTTCACGGCCGCAGCAAGGAAGTGCCTCCTTATTACGCGCAAAATAATTATTCCTCCACCTGACAGCAGGGACCCACCGGACGGGCCACCGTATTTCATGAGAAAAAAAATTCCCCCTCACTGCTGGGACCCACCAGCTACATCTTCGCACGCAAGGAAGTGCGTCCATATTACGGGCAAAAAAATGATTCGCCCCGCTGATTGCTGGGAGCCACCAGCTACATCTTCGCACGCAAAGATGTGCCTGACAGTCGGGACCCACCTGGTCAAAGCGTACATAGCATTGTCATTCTGGCCGCGAATGTGTATGTACATACGATCGATTTGTCTGCAGGCTGCAGCGCTGAACCGTGGCCGTGTAAGGAAGGGCACGTGTCGTAGTAGAGGCGCGCACGTGTTGTAGTAGAGGCGCGCACATAGCATGTACACGTACTTACAGCGGCCAGGTTGCAAGAAAGTAAATACGACCAAGTACGTACATATGGGCGGGGTCTCGAACGCCTACTCGCGCATACGTACGGCCAGGGCTAGTGTACATGGCTGGGTCAGAATGGAGAAACTGCGTCGTCGTCGTGTTCATGGGGAGGCAACGGAATGCGTCGTGTTCATCGGGAGGCAACGGAACGCATGCCGTTCATCGGGAGCCAACCGGCTTGGACGGAACAACCAATGGAAACGAGGCCTGGCGTACCGCAGAACGGAGGAAACGGCCGTTTGTTCAACCGGCCACGGTCAAAATAGGATCCTGTTCATCGGGAGGGGTCTGGCATACCGCAAAATGGAGGAAACGGACCTCCTACAGTCGAAACAGGGTCCTGTTGATTGGGAGGGGTGTGGCGTACCGCAAAATGTAGGAAACAGACTTGTGTTGGAGCGACGGTCGAAACGGGGGTCCTGTTCATCGGGAGGGGTATGGCGCAGTGCAAAACGGGACTCCACGGGATACTGTTCATCTCCACCGTCGACCTCCTCCAGCCTCCACGGGCTACTGTTCATCCACCATCGACCTCCTCGAGCCTCGACCTGCGACTGTTCATCCACGGGCTCCTGTTCATCCAGCCTCCACCACGCGCTCCTCCACCGGCTACTGTTCAACCAGCCCTCTCCACGGGGTCTTGTTCAACCAGCCCACCACGGGCTACTATTCATCCATCCCTCCATCGTCTACTGTTCAACTAGCCCTCCATGGTGTCCTGTTCATCCAGCCCTCCACGGGGTCCTGTTCATCCAGCCCTCCACGGGGTCCTGGTCATCCATCGGCTCGATCGATCGTGGTCCTGTTCATCTAGCGGCAACGGCCTCTACTACCACGGGTTCCTGTTCATCCAACCCCCACCGGGAACTGTTCATCAACCCCCCCCAACAACACTCACTGTTCATCCAGAGGCAGCATTGATCGGGTTCAGTTAGCAGCAGTAGCGAAGGAATCACTCGGGTTCAGTTAATAGCAAGGGATCGATCGATCGCCCGGGTTCAGTAACGCGTAGCCTGCAGTGCAATCGCTCGGGTTCAGTTAGAGCCCAGCGCCTCGCTCGAGCTCAGTTAGAGCGCAACACCTCGCACACACGCGCGTACGTACGAGAGAAACGCGCATAGCTCGGCCCCCGACCACCCACTGTAACTGGGAACTCCCCATATTTTCCTCGCCCTCACTTCTACCACGGTTTTTTCCGTCATGGACGGCCCAAAGAATGTCATGCAGCTGCGTCTCCGGCCCGCCCAGGACGAAAAGCCCATTTTTGTCATGATTTTTTGTCATAGAAGTAGGAGCCCACCACATCTACGATGATACCGGGATTTGTCACAATTATCGTCATAGAAGTGTCATAAGCATGACAGAAAAAATTCGTTCGGCCCAAAATGTCACGGATGCGTTTTTTGTGTAGTGAAAGAGGCGGCCGGGGGGGGGACCGAGGTGGGCACAACCCACCAGGGCGCGCCTGGGCCTCCAGGTCCGCCCTGGTGGGTTGTGCTCCCCTCAGAGCTGCCCCCAGGTGCTTCTTTGGCCCATTGGTTGTCTTCTGGTCCAAAAAAATCCACAAAAAGTTTTGCTGCATTTGGACTCCCTTTGGTATTGATTTCCCGTGATGTAAAAAACATGCAAAAAATAGCAACTAGCACTTGGCACTATGTCAATAGGTTAGTACCAAAAAATGATATAAAATGACTATATAATGATTATAAAACATCCAAGATTGATAATATAATAGCATGGAACAATCATAAATTATAGATATGTTAGAGACGTATCAGCATCCCCAAGCTTAATTCCTGCTCGTCCTCGAGTAGGTAAATGATAAAAACAGAATTTTTGATGTGGAATGCTGCCTAACATGTCATATCATATTCTTTTCTTTATAGCATGGATATTTGGACTTTTATATTGTTCAAAGCAATAGTCTAGTTTTGATATGATAACTTAAATTCTCAAGCATATCAACAAGCAACCATGTCTTTCAAAATATCAATGCTAAAATAAGCTATCCCTAGCCCATCATGCTCAATCATTGATCCATTCATGAAACACACTCGCATATTAACTACACCCAATGCTCAAGTACGATCATAGTGCCCCCTAGTTGGTGCTTTTATAAGAGAAGATGGAGACTCAAATTCAAAAATAAAAATTGCATGAAGTAAAAGAAAGGCCCTTTGCAGAGGGAAGTAGGGATTTGTAGAGGTGCCAGAGCTCAAAGCGAAAATTGAGAGATAAAAACATTTTGAGAGGCATAGTTTCCCACCAATGAAAACGACTTAGAGTTCCCAACACTTTCCAAGGAATTTATTATTTGACAACATAAAGTAAATTCATTTTTCATTTCAGGACTGGGCATCCCTAATACCTTTGCCTTACTCTCGTGCAATGACAAGTGAATAAACACTCACATCTAGCATGGAAAATATTAGCACCCCTCACCGCCTCGCGAGCGGTACGAGCACACAAAAGAGAAATTTATTTTGAATATTAGAGATGGCACATACAAATTTGCTTAGAACGGCAAAAGAATACCGCATATAAGTAGGTATAGTGGACTCATATGGCAAAACTGGTTTAAAGGATTTTGGATGTACAAGTAGTGATCATACTTAGTGCAAAATGAAGGCTAGCAAAAGATTGAGAAGTGACCAACCAATAAATGAATAATCTCATAAGCGAGCATTAAGCATAATTAACACCGAATAATGCACCACAAGTAGGATATAATTTCATTGCATAATTATTGACTTTCGTGCTTGCATAGGGAATCACAAACCTTAACACCAATATTCTTACTAAAGCATAATTACTCATCAAGGGGACTCACATATCACATCATCATATCTCAGAACTATTACTGAGAATCAAGTTTATTTTGTCCAACGATCTTCATGAAAGTTTTTGTTATATCCTTCTTGGATATCTGTCACTTTGGAACTAATTTTCATATGTTGCTTTTGACAAGCTCAAACAAATATAAGTGAAGATCATGAGCATAAAATTTCTTTCTCTCAAATTAATTTAAGTGAAGCAAGAAAGAATTTCTTGAAAATTTTACCAACTCTCAAATAAATCTAAGTGAAGCAAGAGAGTATTTCTCCAAAAATACTAAAGCACACCATGCTCAAAAAGATATAAGTGAAGCACTAGAGCAAATCCATAGCTCATAAAAATTTAAAGTGAAGCATAGAGAGCAATTTTAACAAGTCATGGCATAATTTTAGCTCTCTCATATAGGTGTGTCCAACAAGGAATCAATACTTAAAACACAAAACAAAACAAGCAAAGACTCATATCATACAAGACGCTCCAAGCAAAACACATAGTATGTGACGGATAAAAATATAGCTTCGAGTAAAATACCGATGGTCGTTAGAAGAAAGAGGGGATGCCACTCGGGGCATCCCCAAGCTTAGTTGCTTTCTCTCTTTGGATAATAGCTTGGGATGCCGGGGCATCCCCAAGCTTAGGCTCTTCTTACACCTTATTCCTTCATCCATCGTAAGATAACCCAAAACTTGAAAACTTCAATCACACAAAACACAACAAAATCTTTGTGAGATCCGTTAGTATAAGAAAGCAAATCACAATTATAAGTATTGTGGTAAACCAATTCATATTTTGTTCTTGCATTATATCTACTGTATTCCAACTTTTCTATGGCAAAAACTCATCAAATAAAACCATATAATCATCAAAACAAGAACACAATGCAAAGAAAACAGAATCTGTCAAAAACAGAACAGTCTGTAGCAATCTGGATATTTCAAATACTTCTGTAACTCCAAAAACTCTGAAAAATTAGGACGACCTGAGTAATTTGTATATTAATCTTCTGCGAAAATAATTGGTATTTTATCGCTCTCTGGTTAAAATTAAAATTATTTTCGTGAGCACAAAAGTTTCTGTTTTCAGCAAGATCAAACAACTATCACCCAAGAAGATCCTGAAGGCTTTACTTGGCACAAAAACTAATTAAAACACAAAAAACACAATCATAACAGTAGCATAATTGTGCTAACACTCAAGAACATAAAGCAAAAAGCAAAAATAAATTTTATTCATTGGGTTGCCTCCCAACAAGCGCTATAGTTTTACACTCTCAGCTAGGCATAACGCAAAGCATCTAAATTTTGTCATCTTTGTTTCGAGATCCATAAGATGCCTTCATGATTGATTCATATGGTGGCCTAATTCTTGTTCTAGGGAAGTGTTCCATACCCTTCCTTAGTGGAAATTGGAGCTTAATATTGTCTTCTTTCATATCAATCACGGCACCAATAGTGCGTAAAAACGGTCTACCAAGAATAATTGGACAAGACGGATTGCAATCAATATCAAGAACAATAAAATCTATGGGCACATAATTCCTATTTGCAAGAATAAGAACATCATTAATTCTTCCCATAGTCTTTTTAATATTAGAATCCGCCAAGTGCAAATTTAAAGAACATTCTTCAAGATCGGTAAGACCAAGCACATCACATAAAGATATCGGAGTTGTAGAAACACTAGCACCCAAGTCACATAAAGCAAAACACTCATAATTTTTAATCTTGACTTTGATAGTAGGTTCCCATTCATCATGTAATTTTCTAGGAATTGAAACTTCTGATTCCAATTTTTCTGCTAAAGCTTTCATCATAGCATCAACAATATGTTTAGTAAAAGCTTTATTTTGTTCATAAGCATGGGGTGAATTTATCATGGATTGCTACAAAGAAATGCAATCAATCAAATAGCAACTATCATAACTAAAGTCTTTGTAATCCAAAAGAGTGGGCACATCACTAGTTAAAGTTCTGACCTCTTCAAACCCACTTTTATCAATTTTCTCTACAAGATTTTCACCCTCCGAATTATCGGGACGCCTTCTAGATAAAGTTCACTCTTCTCCAGTCCCTTTTTCATCAATCTTAATTTTGCTAAACAAGGAATCAATAGAAGAAACACCAATCATTTTAAGATCTTCATCAGGAGACACATTGAGGAAATATTCATCCAGCCGCCGCAGAGTCCAGAACCACCAGATCCAATCTAGACACCATCTCGGATGGGGTTCACCACCTCCATTGGTGCCTCTTCGATGATGCGTGCGTAGTTCTTTGTAGAGCTTCGGGTCTGTAGTTAGTAGCTAGATGGCTATCTCTCTCTCTCTCTGAATTCTCAATACAATTGTTTCTTGGAGATTCATATGATGTAACTATTTTGCGGTGTGTTTGTTGGGATCGATGAACTTTGAGTTTATGATCAGGTCTATCTTTTTATATCCATGAAAGTATTTGAGTTTCTTTGATCTCTTTTCTGCATGATCTCTTATAGCCTCGTATTTCTTCTCCGATATTTGGGTTTTGTTTGGCCAACTTGATCTATTTATCTTGCAATGGGAAGAGGTGCTTTGTAGTGGGTTCGATCTTACGGTGCTTGATCCCATTGACAGAAAGGGAACCGACACGTATGTACCATTGCTACTAAGGATAAAATGATGGGGTCTATGTCTACATAGACAGATCTTGTCTACATCCTGTCATCGTTCTTATTGCATTACTCCATTTTTCCATGAACTTAATACACTAGATGCATGCTGGATAGCGGTCGATGTGTGGAGTAATAGTAGTAGATGCAGGCAGGAGTCGGTCTACTAATCTTGGACGTGATGTCTATATAATGATCATTGCCTGGATATCGTCATGAGTATTTGAAGTTCTATCAATTGCCCAACAGTAATTTGTTCACCCACCGTTTGCTATTTTTCTCGAGAGAAGCCACTAGTGAAACCTACGACCCCGTGTCTCTTTATCATATATTAGCCTTTGCGATCTACTTTTCCTTGCATTTATTTTCAGATCTATTAAACTAAAAATACAAAAATACCTTGCTGCACTTTTATTTATTTGCGATCTATTTATTCAATCTATTACAACTTTCTCCCGTCCACGCACCAATTTCTGGCGCCGTTACCCGAAAGGGATTGACAACCCCTTTAACACGTCGGGTTGCGAGTGGTTGTTATTTGTGTCTAGGGGTTATTTATGTTGTGTTTCTTGGTTCTCCTACTGGTTCAATAACCTTGGTTTCATATCTAAGGGAAATACCTACCGCCGTTGTGCTGCATCATCCCTTCCTCTTTGGGGAAATACTGACGTAGCTTCAAGCGACATCAAGAGTCTCCATGATTTGTTACTTTCATATACTAGTTGGAATTTTGACATTATAGAAGTTGGCTTGTATATTCCGATGACGGGCTTCCTCAAATGCTCGAGGTTTTCATGAGCAACAAGTTGGATGCACATACACTTAGTTTCGTAGTGATCTTTCATACACTTATAGCTCAAGCACATCCGTTGCATGCCAATCCCTACTCCTAACATTGACATAGATTATAAGGCTTCTCCATTGCGTAACGGTCAGCCGCGTCAGTGCGAGACTTTTTCTATTTTTGTCTTCCCTTATGAACCCCCGTCATCATTCTTTTTGCCATCCAAAGTGCCAAGTCCTTGACTCACGCTCAAGTATTGCATGAAAGTTGACAAAGGTTAAGCGATATTTGATTACTCGGCTTGTCATCGGGGTAGTTCATGATTAATATTTTGTGTTAGGAAGACTAAGAATGCTAAGCTATATGTTTTGTAGGGATAGAGTTGTTTAGAATTCTTTATTTTGAAAGGGAATGATTGTTTACTAGTATGTCTAAGTATTGATGTCTTTAATTCAAATGCTAGACTATTGACCTGAATCATTTGTATCCTAATATTCATACCATGAGAAGATTACATGATAAACATGCTAGGTAGCATTCAACATCAAAAATTTTATTTTTATCATTCACGTACTCGAGGATAAGTAGGAATTAATCTTGGGAATGTTGATACGTCTCCAATGTATCTATAATTTTTTATTGTTTCATGCTATTATATTATCAATGTATCTATAATTTTTTATTGTTTCATGCTATTATATTATCAATCTCGTAGGCTTTATATGCAATTTTATATCATTTTCGGGAACTAACCTATTAACCTAGTGCCCAGCGCTAGATTTTCTTTTCGCCTATTTTATTGTTTCACACAAAACCATAACAAACGAAGTCGAAATGCGACAAAACTTTACGCTGATTTTTTCTAGACCAAAAGGGACCCTAGAAGCTTCGGGAGGAGACTAGATGCCGCACGAGAAGAGCACAAGCTCACACAGCGCGCCCCCAGGGGGCGTGCCGTCTGAACTTGTGGGCCCCTCACAACTCTGTTTGACCTAGTTCCAAGCCTATAAATTTCCGAAAATCCAGAAACCACCAGAGCAAGACCCAAAACAATTATTCATCCGTCGCAAGCCTTTGTTCCTCCGCAATCCCATCTGGAGGCCTCCGCCGGTACTATGCCAGAGGGGGAATGGACCGTGGAGGGCCTCTACATCAACTTTGCAGCACCTCCAATGGTGTGTGAGTAGTTCCCGCAGGACCTACGGGTCCATAGTGATTGGTTAGATGGCTTCCTCTCTCTCTCTCTCTCTCTCTCTCTCTCTCTCTCTCTCTTTGATCTTCAATACAATGTCCTCCTCGGAGTTCTATTTGATGTAATCTCCTTTTGTAGTGTGTTTGTTGGGATCTGATGAATTGTGGGTTTATGATCAAATTTATCACTGAAAGTAATTGAGTTATATTCTGAACTTTATTATCTGTGATTGTTATAGCTATGTAATGCTTTTCGATCTATGAGTTTTATTTTGGCCAAGTTGATGATTTGATCTTTAGTGGAAGTGGTGCATGTTAGTAGGTTCAATCTTGTGGTGTCCTCACCTCATGACAAAAGGGGTAGCGAGGCTCATATTTGTATTGTTGCTACTAAGGGTAAAATGACGGGGTTCGATCATGTTGATTGGTCTTATTTTGTCTACATTATGTCATCAAGCCCAAGCATTACTCTATTTGTTATGAACTTAATATCTAAAGAGGCAAGCATAGAAGCGCTCTTGAAGTGGAGTAATAGTAGTAGATACAGATGGATGTCGGTCTACTTGTCACATACGTAATGCCTATGTATTGATCATGCCATGAATAACATCATAACTATGCGCTTTTCTATCAATTGTCCAACAATAATTTTTTTACACGTCGTATACTATGTTCTTGAGAGAGATGCCTCTAGTGAAAACTATGGCCTAGGGTCCATTCACCATATTTACTAAAACCCTAAAAAGCTCAGTACCATTTATTTACTTTTATTTCCCGTTGCAATTTATATATCTATCACTATCAGAATTAATCCTTGCAATTAACGAGTGCAAGAGGATTGACAACCCTCTTGCCCGCATTGGGTGCAAGTATTTTGTTTGTGTCTGTGTTGGTACTGTCGACCTTTGTCTGTATGAATCTCCTATTGGTTTGATAACCTTGGTTCTCTATTGAGGGAAATACTATCCACTACAATATTGCTTCTCCCTTCCTCTTTGGCGAAAATCTCAACGTAGCTCACAAGTAGTAAGTAGCAACAATACAAATACGCGCCTCGCCCTTTTTGTCACCAGGTAAGACTAACCGCAAGATTGAACCTACCACAAAGCACTCTCCCACTGAAGATAAATAAATCTACTTGGCCAAAGAAGAGGATAGATCGAAAAGAAGTACAACGCTATAAAATTACACGGTAAATAAATTTCAAGAGACTCAAATAGTTCACTGGATAATTCTAATCCTAGACCCACAATTCACCGGTCCCCAACAAACACACCATGAAAGATTACATCAGATCAATCTCAAAGGAGATCGTTGTATTTAAGATCGAGAGATAGAGAGAGATCTAGCTACTACTTTGGGCTCGAGGTCCTGAAGTAATTACTCACACATCATCATGGAGGCAGCAAGGTTGATAATGATTGCCTCCCAATGGCTTCCCCGTGCGGCAGGGCATAGAAATAGGGCTCCAGATGGGATCGCTCCGGAATAGAGGCTTGCAGCGACAACCAAATTGTTTTGGGCCTCGCTCCAAGGGTTTTGGAATATATAGAAATTGATACGTCTCCAACGTATCTATAATTTTTTATTGTTCCATGCTATTATATTATCTGTTTTGGATGTTTTATATGCATTTATAGTCTATTTTATATTATTTTTGGGACTAACTTATTAACCTAGAGGCCAGTGCCAGTTTCTGTTTTTTCCTTGTTTTTGAGCTTCGCAGAAAAGGAATACTAAACGGAGTCCAAACAGAAAAAAAAAATCACGATGATTTTTCTTGGACCATAAGTCACCCAGGGGAGTTGGAGTTCAAGCCAGAAGAGCCGCGAGGTGGAGGCAAGGGTGGAGGGTGCGCCCTAGGGGGGCTACCTTGTGGGCCCCTCAGGACTCCCCTGATCTAGCTCTTCCTCCTATATATTCACATATATTCCGGAACCACTAGAAGCATCCATGAAAACACTTTTCCACTGCCGCAACCTTTTGTTCCCGTGACATCCCAACTTGGGGCCTTTTTCGGCATCCTGCTGGAGGGGGATTTGATCACGGAGGGCATGTACATCAACTCTATTGCCATTCCGATGAAGCGTGAGTAGTTTACCACAGGCCTACGGGTCCATAGCTAGTAGCTAGATGGCTTCTTCTCTCTCTTTGATTCTCAATACCATGTTCTCCTCGATGTTCTTGGAAATTTATCCGATGTAATCTTCTTTTGCGGTGTGTTTTACAGTGCATATAAATTGGTTGAAAATGAAGTATGTGTCCTTGGGTGCATGCTTAGGTCCCATGCAAGAAATGGGAATGAATTTCAAACACCAGGGCACCGTTGATTGCCGGAAAAACATTGAGATGCCTGGTTTTTAAATTCTAGTAAATCCAAAACTCGTCTGAAATTCATGAAACTTGGCATGCTATCATGGAGCGGCATCAACATGCCGTGGTACAAATTTTGTCCCATTTGGGGCAGGTTTGGGTATATGCTTCTCACAAAGCGGAACTTCTCACAAAGCGGAGCTTCTCACAACAAGCATGTTGGTTTTCGGTAGGGAACGCCCCACCTTTGGGGACCGAACGATATCGATTGCCTCTTATTGCTTTAATTTTTTTCTCGTGTCAACATAGAACAACAAGAGTGTTGTGTGAATTTTTGTCATTTTTCAGGGTTCGTTTGGACATTTTTATGCATTAACTGAGTTTTCAATGCATTTATGTGCATAATTAAAATTTGAACTACATGCACATGCTCCAGTGCATATAAATTGGTTGAAAAATCAAATCTGTGTCCTTGGGTGCATGCTTAGGTCCCATGCAAGAAATGGGAATGAATTTCAAACACCAGGGCACCGTTGATTGCCGGCAAAACATTGAGATGTCTGGTTTTTAAATTCTAGTAAATCCAAAACTCGTCTGAAATTCATTAAACTTTGCATGCTATCATGGAGCGGCATCAACATGTCGTGGTACAAATTTTGTCCCATTTGGGGCAGGTTTGGGTATATGCTTGTCACAAACCGGAGCTTCTCACAACAAGCATGATGGTTTTCGGTAGGGAACGCCCCACCTTTGGGGACGAAACGATATCCATTGCCTCTTATTGCTTTCAATTTTTTCTCGTGCCAACATAGAACAACAGGAGTGTTGTGTGAATTTTAGTGATTTTCGGGATTCGTTTGGACATTTTTATGCATTAACTGAGTTTTCAATGCATTTATGTGCATAATTCAAGTTTGAACTACATGCACATGCTCTAGTGCATATAAATTAGTTGAAAAATGTAATCTGTGTCCTCGGGTGCTTGCTTAGGTCCCATGCAAGAAATGGGAATGAATTTCAAACACCGGGGCACCGTTGATTGCCGGAAAAACATTGAGATGCCTGGTTTTTAAATTCTAGTAAATCCAAAACTCATCTGAAATTCATGAAACTTGGCATGCTATCATGGAGCAGCATCAACATGCCGTGGTACCAATTTTGTCCCACTTGGGGCAGGTTTGGGTATATGCTTCTCACAAAGCGGAGCTTCTCACAACAAGCATGATGGTTTTCGGTAGGGAACGCCCCACCTTTGGGGACGGAATGATATCCATTGCCTCTTATTGCTTTCAATTTTTTTCTCGTGTCAACATAGAACAACAGGAGTGTTGTGTGAATTTTTGTGATTTTTCGGGGTTCGTTTGGACATTTTTATGCATTAACAGAGTTTTCAATGCATTTATGTGCATAATTAAAATTTGAACTACATGCACATGCGCCAGTGCATATCAATTGGTTGAAAAATCGAATCTGTGTCCTTGGGTGCATTCTTAGGTCCCATGCAAGAAATGGGAATGAATTTCAAACACGAGGGCAGCGTTGATTGCCGGCAAACATTGAGATGCCTGGTTTTTAAATTCTAGTAAATCAAAAACTCGGCTGAAATTCATGAAACTTGGCATGCCATCATGGAGCGACATCCACATGCCGTGGTAAAAATTTTGTCCCATTTGGGGCAGGTTTGGGTATATGCTTGTCACAAAGCGGAGCTTCTCACAACAAGCATGATGGTTTTCGGTAGGGAATGCCCCACCTTTGGGGACGAAACGATATCCATTGCCTCTTATTGCTTTCAATTTTTTTTCTCGTGTCAACATAGAACAACAGGAGCGTTGTGTGAATTTTCATGATTTTCGGGGTTTGTTTGGACATTTTTATGCATTAACTGAGTTTTCAATGCATTTATGTGCATAATTCAAATGTGAACTACGTGCACATGCTCCAGTCCATATAAATTGGTTGAAAAATCAAATCTGTGTCCTTGGGTGTATGCTTAGGTCCCATGCAAGAAATGGGAATGAATTTCAAACACCAGGGCACCGTTGATTGCCGGCAAAACATTGAGATGCCTGGTTTTTAAATTCTAGTAAATCCAAAAGTCATCTGAAATTTATGAAATGTGGCATGCCAGCATGGAGCGGCATCAACATGTCGTGGTACAAATTTTGTCCCATTTGGGGCAGGTTTGGGTATATGCTTCTCACTAAGAGGAGCTTTTCACAACAAGCATGATGGTTTTCGGTAGGGAACGCCCCACCTTTGGGGACAAAACGATATCCATTGCCTCTTATTGCTTTCAAATTTTTTTCTCGTGTCAACATAGAACAACAGGAGCGTTGTGTGAATTTTCGTGATTTTCGGGGTTTGTTTGGACATTTTTATGCATTAACTGAGTTTTCAATGCATTTATGTGCATAATTCAAATGTGAACTACGTGCACATGCTCCAGTGCATATAAATTGGTTGAAAAATCAAATATATGTCGCTGGGTGCAAGCTTAGGTCCCATGCAAGAAATGGGAATGAATTTCAAATACTAGGGCACCGTTGATTGCCGGATACAAATTTTGGCCCATTTGGGCCGGTTAGGGTATATGCTTTTCACAAAGCGGAGCTTCTCACAACAAGCATGATGGTTTTCGTTAGGGAACGCCCCACCTTTGGGGACAAAACGATATCCATTGCCTCTTATTGCTTTCAAGTTTTTAACTCGTTTCAACATAGAACATCAGGAGTGTTGTGTGAATTTTTATGATTTTTCGGGGTTCGTTTGGACATTTTTATGCATTAAGTGAGTTTTCAATGCAGTTATGTGCATAATTCAAATTTGAAGTACATGCGCATGCTCCAGTGCATATAAATTCGTTGAAAAATCAAATCTTTGTCGTTGGGTGCATGCTTAGGTCCCATGCAGTAAATGGGAATGAATTTCAAACACTAGGGCACCGTTGATTACCGGCAAAACATTGAGATGCCTGGTTTTAAATTCTAGTAAAACCAAAACTCGTCTGAAATTCATGAAACTTGGCATGCTACCATGGAGCGGCATAAACATGTCGTGGTACAAATTTTGTCCTATTTGGGGCAGGTTTGGGTATATGCTTCTCACAAACCGGAGCTTCTCACAACAAGCATGATGGTTTTCGTTAGGGAACGCCCCACCTTTGGGGACGAAACGATATCCATTGCCTCTTATTGCTTTCGAATTTTTGTGTTTTTCTTGGTTTGTTTGGACATTTTTATGCATTAACTTAGTTTTCAATGCATTTATGTGCATAATTCAAATGTGAACTACGTGCATATGCTCCAGTGCATATAAATTGCTTGAAAAATCAAATCTGTGTCCTTGGGAGCATGCTTAGGTCCCATGCAAGAAATGGGAATGAATTTCAAACACGAGGGCACCTTTGATTACAGGAAAAACATTGAGATGCCTGGTTTTAAATTCTAGTAAATCCAAAACTCGGCTGAAATTCATGAAACCTGGCATGCCATCATGGAGCGACATCAACATGTCCTGGTACAAATTTTGTCCCATTTGGGGCAGGTTTGGGTATATGCTTGTCACAAAGCGGAGCTTCTCACAACAAGCATGATGGTTTTCGGTAGGGAACGCCCCTCTTTGTGGACAGAACGATATCCATTGCCTCTTATTGCTTTCAATTTTTTTTCTCGTGTCAACATAGAACAACAGGGGTGTTGTGTGAATTTTTGTGATTTTCGGGGTACGTTTGGACATTTTTATGCATTAACTAAGTTTTCAATGCATTTATGTGCATAATTCAAATTTGAACTACATGCACATGCTCCAATGCATATAAATTGGTTGAAAAATCAAATCTGTGTCCTTGGGTGCATGCTTAGGTCCCATGCAAGAAATGGGAATGAATTTCAAACACCAGGGTACCGTTGATTGCCGGCAAAACATTGAGATGCCTGGTTTTAAATTCTAGTAAATCCAAAACTCGTCTGAAATTCATGAAACTTGGCATGCTACCATGGAGCGGCATCAACATGTCGTGGTACAAATTTTGTCCCATTTGGGGCAGGTTTGGGTATATGCTTCTCACAAACCGGAGCTTCTCACAACAAGCATGATGGTTTTCGATAGGGAACGCCCCACCTTTGGGGACGAAACGATATCCATTGCCTCTTATTGCTTTCAATTTTTTTTCTCATGTCAACATGGAACAACAGGAGTGTTGTGTGAATTTTTGTGATTTTCGGGGTTCGTTTGGACATTTTTATGCATTAACTTAGTTTTCAATGCATTTATGTGCATAATTCAAATATGAACTACGTGCACATGCTCCAGTGCATATAAATTGCTTGAAAAATCAAATATGTGTCCTTGGGAGCATGCTTAGGTCCCATGCAAGAAATGGGAATGAATTTCAAACACCAGGGCATTGTTGATTGCCAGAAAACCATTGAGATGCCTGGTTTTAAATTCTAGTAAATCCAAAACTCGGCTGAAATTCATGAAACTTGGCATGCCATCATGGAGCGACATCAATATGCCGTGGTACAAATTTTGTCCCATTTGGGGCAGGTTTGGGTATATGCTTGTCACAAAGCGGAGCTTCTCACAACAAGCATGATGGTTTTCGGTAGGGAACGCCCCACCTTTGGGGACGAAACGATATCCATTGCCTCTTATTGCTTTCAATTTTTTTCTCATGTCAACATAGAACAACAGGAGTGTTGTGTGAATTTTTGTGATTTTCGGGGTTCGTTTGGACATTTTTATGCATTAACTTAGTTTTCAATGCATTTATGTGCATAATTCAAATGTGAACTACGTGCACATGCTCCAGTGCATATAAATTGCTTGAAAAATCAAATCTGTGTCCTTGGGAGCATGCTTAGGTCCGATGCAAGAAATGGGAATGAATTTCAAACACCAGGGCATTGTTGATTGCCAGAAAAACATTGAGATGCCTTGTTTTGAAATTCTAGTAAATCCAAAACTCGGCTGAAATTCATGAAACTTGGCATGCCATCATGGAGCGACATCAACATGCCGTGGTACAAATTTGTCCCATTTGGGGCTGGTTTGGGTATATGCTTGTCACAAACCGGAGCTTCTCACAACAAGCATGATGGTTTTCGGTAGGGAACGCCCCATCTTTGGGGACGAAACGATATCCATTGCCTCTTATTGCTTTCAATTTTTTTTCTCGTGTCAACATAGAACAACAGGAGTGTTGTGTGAATTTTTGTGATTTTTCGGGGTTCGTTTGGAAATTTTTATGCATTAACTGAGTTTTCAATGCATTTATGTGCATAATTAAAATTTGAACAACACGCACATGCTCTAGTGCATATAAATTGGTTCAAAAATCAAATCTGTGTCCTTGGGTGCATGCTTAGGTCCCATGCAAGAAATGGGAATGAATTTCAAACACGAGGGCACCGTTGATTGCCGGCAAAACATTGAGATGCCTGGTTTTTATATTCTAGTAAATACAAAACTCGTCTGAAATTCATGAAACTTCGCATGCTATCATGGAGCGGCATCAATATGTCGTGGTACAAATTTTGTCCCATTTGGCGCAGGTTTGGGTATATGCTTGTCACAAAGCGGAGCTTCTCACAACAAGCATGATGGTTTTCGGTAGGGAATGCCCCACCTTTGGGGACGAAACGATATCCATTGCCTCTTATTGCTTCCAATTTTTTTTCTCGTGTCAACATAGAACAACAGGAGTGTTGTGTGAATTTTTGTGATTTTTCGGGGTTCGTTTGGACATTTTTATGCATTAACTGAGTTTTCAATGCATTTATGTGCATAATTAAAATTTGAACAACATGCACATGCTCTAGTGCATATAAATTGGTTCAAAAATCAAATCTGTGTCCTTGGGTGCATGCTTAGGTCCCATGCAAGAAATGGGAATGAATTTCAAACACGAAGGCAGCGTTGATTGCCGGCAAAACATTGAGATGCCTGGTTTTTATATTCTAGTAAATCCAAAACTCGTCTGAAATTCATGAAACTTCGCATGCTATCATGGAGCGGCATCAATATGTCGTGGTACAAATTTAGTCCCATTTGGGGCAGGTTTGGGTATATGCTTCTCACAAACCGGAGCTTCTCACAACAAGCATGATGGTTTTCGTTAGGGAACGCCCCACCTTTGGGGACGAAATGATATCCATTGCCTCTTATTGCTTTCAAATTTTTGTGTTTTTCTTGGTTTGTTTGGACATTTTTATGCATTAACTTTGTTTTCAATGCATTTATGTGCATAATTCAAATGTGAACTACGTGCATATGCTCCAGTGCATATAAATTGCTTGAAAAATCAAATATGTGTCCTTGGGAGCATGCTTAGGTCCCATGCAAGAAATGGGAATGAATTTCAAACACGAGGGCACCTTTGATTACAGGAAAAACATTGAGATGCCTGGTTTTAAATTCTAGTAAATCCAAAACTCGGCTGAAATTCATGAAACCTGGCATGCCATCATGGAGCGACATCAACATGTCGTGGTACAAATTTTGTCCCATTTGGGGCAGGTTTGGGTATATGCTTGTCACAAACCGGAGCTTCTCACAACAAGCATGATGGTTTTCGGTAGGGAACGCCCCTCTTTGTGGACGGAACGATATCCATTGCCTCTTATTGCTTTCAATTTTTTTTCTCGTGTCAACATAGAACAACAGGAGTGTTGTGTGAATTTTTGTGATTTTCGGGGTACGTTTGGACATTTTTATGCATTAACTAAGTTTTCAATGCATTTATGTGCATAATTCAAATTTGAACTACATGCACATGCTCCAATGCATATAAATTGGTTGAAAAATCAAATCTCTGTCCTTGGGTGCATGCTTAGGTCCCATGCAAGAAATGGGAATGAATTTCAAACACCAGGGTACCGTTGATTGCCGGCAAAACATTGAGATGCATGGTTTTAAATTCTAGTAAATCCAAAACTCGTCTGAAATTCATGAAACTTGGCATGCTACCATGGAGGGGCATCAACATGTCGTGGTACAAATTTTGTCCCATTTGGAGCAGGTTTGGGTATATGCTTCTCACAAACCGGAGCTTCTCACAACAAGCATGATGGTTTTCGGTAGGGAACGCCCCACCTTTGGGGACGAAACGATATCCATTGCCTCTTATTGCTTTCAATTTTTTTCTCATGTCAACATAGAACAACAGGAGTGTTGTGTGAATTTTTGTGATTTTCGGGGTTCGTTTGGACATTTTTATGCATTAACTTAGTTTTCAATGCATTTATGTGCATAATTCAAATGTGAACTACGTGCACATGCTCCAGTGCATATAAATTGCTTGAAAAATCAAATCTGTGTCCTTGGGAGCATGCTTAGGTCCCATGCAAGAAATGGGAATGAATTTCAAACACCAGGGCATTGTTGATTGCCAGAAAAACATTGAGATGCCTTGTTTTTAAATTCTAGTAAATCCAAAACTCGGCTGAAATTCATGAAACTTGGCATGCCATCATGGAGCGACATCAACATGCCGTGGTACAAATTTTGTCCCATTTGGGGCTGGTTTGGGTATATGCTTGTCACAAACCGGAGCTTCTCACAACAAGCATGATGGTTTTCGGTAGGGAACGCCCCATCTTTGGGGACGAAACGATATCCATTGCCTCTTATTGCTTTCAATTTTTTTTCTCGTGTCAACATAGAACAACAGGAGTGTTGTGTGAATTTTTGTGATTTTTCGGGGTTCGTGTGGAAATTTTTATGCATTAACTGACTTTTCAATGCATTTATGTGCATAATTAAAATTTGAACAACACGCACATGCTCTAGTGCATATAAATTGGTTCAAAAATCAAATCTGTGTCCTTGGGTGCATGCTTAGGTCCCATGCAAGAAATGGGAATGAATTTCAAACACGAGGGCACCGTTGATTGCCGGCAAAACATTGAGATGCCTGGTTTTTATATTCTAGTAAATACAAAACTCGTTTGAAATTCATGAAACTTCGCATGCTATCATGGAGCGGCATCAATATGTCATGGTACAAATTTTGTCCCATTTGGGGCAGGTTTGGGTATATGCTTGTCACAAACCGGAGCTTCTCACAACAAGCATGATGGTTTTCGGTAGGGAACGCCCCACCTTTGGGGACGAAACGATATCCATTGCCTCTTATTGCTTTCAATTTTTTTTCTCGTGTCAACATAGAACAACAGGAGTGTTGTGTGAATTTTTGTGATTTTTCGGGGTTCGTTTGGACATTTTTATGCATTAACTGAGTTTTCAATGCATTTATGTGCATAATTAAAATTTGAACAACATGCACATGCTCTAGTGCATATAAATTGGTTCAAAAATCTAATCTGTGTCCTTGGGTGCATGCTTAGGTCCCATGCAAGAAATGGGAATGAATTTCAAACACGAGGGCAGCGTTGATTGCCGGCAAAACATTGAGATGCCTGGTTTTTATATTCTAGTAAATCCAAAACTCGTCTGAAATTCATGAAACTTCGCATGCTATCATGGAGCGGCATCAATATGTCGTGGTACAAATTTAGTCCCATTTGGGGCAGGTTTGGGTATATGCTTCTCACAAACCGGAGCTTCTCACAACAAGCATGATGGTTTTCGTTAGGGAACGCCCCACCTTTGGGGACGAAATGATATCCATTGCCTCTTATTGCTTTCAAATTTTTGTGTTTTTCTTGGTTTGTTTGGACATTTTTATGCATTAACTTAGTTTTCAATGCATTTATGTGCATAATTCAAATGTGAACTACGTGCATATGCTCCAGTGCATATAAATTGCTTGAAAAATCAAATCTGTGTCCTTGGGAGCATGCTTAGGTCCCATGCAAGAAATGGGAATGAATTTCAAACACGAGGGCACCTTTGATTACAGGAAAAACATTGAGATGCCTGGTTTTAAATTCTAGTAAATCCAAAACTCGGCTGAAATTCATGAAACCTGGCATGCCATCATGGAGCGACATCAACATGTCGTGGTACAAATTTTGTCCCATTTGGGGCAGGTTTGGGTATATGCTTGTCACAAACCGGAGCTTCTCACAACAAGCATGATGGTTTTCGGTAGGGAACGCCCCTCTTTGTGGACGGAACGATATCCATTGCCTCTTATTGCTTTCAATTTTTTTTCTCGTGTCAACATAGAACAACAGGAGTGTTGTGTGAATTTTTGTGATTTTCGGGGTACGTTTGGACATTTTTATGCATTAACTGAGTTTTCAATGCATTTATGTGCATAATTCAAATTTGAACTACATGCACATGCTCCAATGCATATAAATTGGTTGAAAAATCAAATCTCTGTCCTTGGGTGCATGCTTAGGTCCCATGCAAGAAATGGGAATGAATTTCAAACACCAGGGTACCGTTGATTGCCGGCAAAACATTGAGATGCATGGTTTTAATTTCTAGTAAATCCAAAACTCGTCTGAAATTCATGAAACTTGGCATGCTACCATGGAGGGGCATCAACATGTCGTGGTACAAATTTTGTCCCATTTGGAGCAGGTTTGGGTATATGCTTCTCACAAACCGGAGCTTCTCACAACAAGCATGATGGTTTTCGGTAGGGAACGCCCCACCTTTGGGGACGAAACGATATCCATTGCCTCTTATTGCTTTCAATTTTTTTCTCATGTCAACATAGAACAACAGGAGTGTTGTGTGAATTTTTGTGATTTTCGGGGTTCGTTTGGACATTTTTATGCATTAACTTAGTTTTCAATGCATTTATGTGCATAATTCAAATGTGAACTACGTGCACATGCTCCAGTGCATATAAATTGCTTGAAAAATCAAATCTGTGTCCTTGGGAGCATGCTTAGGTCCCATGCAAGAAATGGGAATGAATTTCAAACACCAGGGCATTGTTGATTGCCAGAAAAACATTGAGATGCCTTGTTTTTAAATTCTAGTAAATCCAAAACTCGGCTGAAATTCATGAAACTTGGCATGCCATCATGGAGCGACATCAACATGCCGTGGTACAAATTTTGTCCCATTTGGGGCTGGTTTGGGTATATGCTTGTCACAAACCGGAGCTTCTCACAACAAGCATGATGGTTTTCGGTAGGGAACGCCCCATCTTTGGGGACGAAACGATATCCATTGCCTCTTATTGCTTTCAATTTTTTTTCTCGTGTCAACATAGAACAACAGGAGTGTTGTGTGAATTTTTGTGATTTTTCGGGGTTCGTGTGGAAATTTTTATGCATTAACTGACTTTTCAATGCATTTATGTGCATAATTAAAATTTGAACAACACGCACATGCTCTAGTGCATATAAATTGGTTCAAAAATCAAATCTGTGTCCTTGGGTGCATGCTTAGGTCCCATGCAAGAAATGGGAATGAATTTCAAACACGAGGGCACCGTTGATTGCCGGCAAAACATTGAGATGCCTGGTTTTTATATTCTAGTAAATACAAAACTCGTCTGAAATTCATGAAACTTCGCATGCTATCATGGAGCGGCATCAATATGTCGTGGTACAAATTTTGTCCCATTTGGCGCAGGTTTGGGTATATGCTTGTCACAAAGCGGAGCTTCTCACAACAAGCATGATGGTTTTCGGTAGGGAATGCCCCACCTTTGGGGACGAAACGATATCCATTGCCTCTTATTGCTTCCAATTTTTTTTCTCGTGTCAACATAGAACAACAGGAGTGTTGTGTGAATTTTTGTGATTTTTCGGGGTTCGTTTGGACATTTTTATGCATTAACTGAGTTTTCAATGCATTTATGTGCATAATTAAAATTTGAACAACATGCACATGCTCTAGTGCATATAAATTGGTTCAAAAATCAAATCTGTGTCCTTGGGTGCATGCTTAGGTCCCATGCAAGAAATGGGAATGAATTTCAAACACGAAGGCAGCGTTGATTGCCGGCAAAACATTGAGATGCCTGGTTTTTATATTCTAGTAAATCCAAAACTCGTCTGAAATTCATGAAACTTCGCATGCTATCATGGAGCGGCATCAATATGTCGTGGTACAAATTTAGTCCCATTTGGGGCAGGTTTGGGTATATGCTTCTCACAAACCGGAGCTTCTCACAACAAGCATGATGGTTTTCGTTAGGGAACGCCCCACCTTTGGGGACGAAATGATATCCATTGCCTCTTATTGCTTTCAAATTTTTGTGTTTTTCTTGGTTTGTTTGGACATTTTTATGCATTAACTTTGTTTTCAATGCATTTATGTGCATAATTCAAATGTGAACTACGTGCATATGCTCCAGTGCATATAAATTGCTTGAAAAATCAAATATGTGTCCTTGGGAGCATGCTTAGGTCCCATGCAAGAAATGGGAATGAATTTCAAACACGAGGGCACCTTTGATTACAGGAAAAACATTGAGATGCCTGGTTTTAAATTCTAGTAAATCCAAAACTCGGCTGAAATTCATGAAACCTGGCATGCCATCATGGAGCGACATCAACATGTCGTGGTACAAATTTTGTCCCATTTGGGGCAGGTTTGGGTATATGCTTGTCACAAACCGGAGCTTCTCACAACAAGCATGATGGTTTTCGGTAGGGAACGCCCCTCTTTGTGGACGGAACGATATCCATTGCCTCTTATTGCTTTCAATTTTTTTTCTCGTGTCAACATAGAACAACAGGAGTGTTGTGTGAATTTTTGTGATTTTCGGGGTACGTTTGGACATTTTTATGCATTAACTAAGTTTTCAATGCATTTATGTGCATAATTCAAATTTGAACTACATGCACATGCTCCAATGCATATAAATTGGTTGAAAAATCAAATCTCTGTCCTTGGGTGCATGCTTAGGTCCCATGCAAGAAATGGGAATGAATTTCAAACACCAGGGTACCGTTGATTGCCGGCAAAACATTGAGATGCATGGTTTTAAATTCTAGTAAATCCAAAACTCGTCTGAAATTCATGAAACTTGGCATGCTACCATGGAGGGGCATCAACATGTCGTGGTACAAATTTTGTCCCATTTGGAGCAGGTTTGGGTATATGCTTCTCACAAACCGGAGCTTCTCACAACAAGCATGATGGTTTTCGGTAGGGAACGCCCCACCTTTGGGGACGAAACGATATCCATTGCCTCTTATTGCTTTCAATTTTTTTCTCATGTCAACATAGAACAACAGGAGTGTTGTGTGAATTTTTGTGATTTTCGGGGTTCGTTTGGACATTTTTATGCATTAACTTAGTTTTCAATGCATTTATGTGCATAATTCAAATGTGAACTACGTGCACATGCTCCAGTGCATATAAATTGCTTGAAAAATCAAATCTGTGTCCTTGGGAGCATGCTTAGGTCCCATGCAAGAAATGGGAATGAATTTCAAACACCAGGGCATTGTTGATTGCCAGAAAAACATTGAGATGCCTTGTTTTTAAATTCTAGTAAATCCAAAACTCGGCTGAAATTCATGAAACTTGGCATGCCATCATGGAGCGACATCAACATGCCGTGGTACAAATTTTGTCCCATTTGGGGCTGGTTTGGGTATATGCTTGTCACAAACCGGAGCTTCTCACAACAAGCATGATGGTTTTCGGTAGGGAACGCCCCATCTTTGGGGACGAAACGATATCCATTGCCTCTTATTGCTTTCAATTTTTTTTCTCGTGTCAACATAGAACAACAGGAGTGTTGTGTGAATTTTTGTGATTTTTCGGGGTTCGTTTGGAAATTTTTATGCATTAACTGACTTTTCAATGCATTTATGTGCATAATTAAAATTTGAACAACACGCACATGCTCTAGTGCATATAAATTGGTTCAAAAATCAAATCTGTGTCCTTGGGTGCATGCTTAGGTCCCATGCAAGAAATGGGAATGAATTTCAAACACGAGGGCACCGTTGATTGCCGGCAAAACATTGAGATGCCTGGTTTTTATATTCTAGTAAATACAAAACTCGTCTGAAATTCATGAAACTTCGCATGCTATCATGGAGCGGCATCAATATGTCGTGGTACAAATTTTGTCCCATTTGGGGCAGGTTTGGGTATATGCTTGTCACAAAGCGGAGCTTCTCACAACAAGCATGATGGTTTTCGGTAGGGAACGCCCCACCTTTGGGGACGAAACGATATCCATTGCCTCTTATTGCTTTCAATTTTTTTTCTCGTGTCAACATAGAACAACAGGAGTGTTGTGTGAATTTTTGTTATTTTCGGGGTTCGTTTGGACATTTTTATGCATTAACTGAGTTTTCAATGCATTTATGTGCATAATTAAAATTTGAACAACATGCACATGCTCTAGTGCATATAAATTGGTTCAAAAATCTAATCTGTGTCCTTGGGTGCATGCTTAGGTCCCATGCAAGAAATGGGAATGAATTTCAAACACGAGGGCAGCGTTGATTGCCGGCAAAACATTGAGATGCCTGGTTTTTATATTCTAGTAAATCCAAAACTCGTCTGAAATTCATGAAACTTCGCATGCTATCATGGAGCGGCATCAATATGTCGTGGTACAAATTTAGTCCCATTTGGGGCAGGTTTGGGTATATGCTTCTCACAAACCGGAGCTTCTCACAACAAGCATGCTGGTTTTCGTTAGGGAACGCCCCACCTTTGGGGACGAAATGATATCCATTGCCTCTTATTGCTTTCAAATTTTTGTGTTTTTCTTGGTTTGTTTGGACATTTTTATGCATTAACTTAGTTTTCAATGCATTTATGTGCATAATTCAAATGTGAACTACGTGCATATGCTCCAGTGCATATAAATTGCTTGAAAAATCAAATCTGTGTCCTTGGGAGCATGCTTAGGTCCCATGCAAGAAATGGGAATGAATTTCAAACACGAGGGCACCTTTGATTACAGGAAAAACATTGAGATGCCTGGTTTTAAATTCTAGTAAATCCAAAACTCGGCTGAAATTCATGAAACCTGGCATGCCATCATGGAGCGGCATCAACATGTCGTGGTACAAATTTTGTCCCATTTGGGGCAGGTTTGGGTATATGCTTGTCACAAAGCGGAGCTTCTCACAACAAGCATGATGGTTTTCGGTAGGGAACGCCCCTCTTTGTGGACGGAACGATATCCATTGCCTCTTATTGCTTTCAATTTTTTTTCTCGTGTCAACATAGAACAACAGGAGTGTTGTGTGAATTTTTGTGATTTTCGGGGTACGTTTGGACATTTTTATGCATTAACTAAGTTTTCAATGCATTTATGTGCATAATTCAAATTTGAACTACATGCACATGCTCCAATGCATATAAATTGGTTGAAAAATCAAATCTGTGTCCTTGGGTGCATGCTTAGGTCCCATGCAAGAAATGGGAATGAATTTCAAACACCAGGGTACCGTTGATTGCCGGCAAAACATTGAGATGCATGGTTTTAAATTCTAGTAAATCCAAAACTCGTCTGAAATTCATGAAACTTGGCATGCTACCATGGAGTGGCATCAACATGTCGTGGTACAAATTTTGTCCCATTTGGAGCTGGTTTGGGTATATGCTTCTCACAAACCGGAGCTTCTCACAACAAGCATGATGGTTTTCGGTAGGGAACGCCCCACCTTTGGGGACGAAACGATATCCATTGCCTCTTATTGCTTTCAATTTTTTTCTCATGTCAACATAGAACAACAGGAGTGTTGTGTGAATTTTTGTGATTTTCGGGGTTCGTTTGGACATTTTTATGCATTAACTTAGTTTTCAATGCATTTATGTGCATAATTCAAATGTGAACTACGTGCACATGCTCCAGTGCATATAAATTGCTTGAAAAATCAAAGCTGTGTCCTTGGGAGCATGCTTAGGTCCCATGCAAGAAATGGGAATGAATTTCAAACACCAGGGCATTGTTGATTGCCAGAAAAACATTGAGATGCCTTGTTTTTAAATTCTAGTAAATCCAAAACTCGGCTGAAATTCATGAAACTTGGCATGCCATCATGGAGCGACATCAACATGCCGTGGTACAAATTTTGTCCCATTTGGGGCTGGTTTGGGTATATGCTTGTCACAAACCGGAGCTTCTCACAACAAGCATGATGGTTTTCGGTAGGGAACGCCCCATCTTTGGGGACGAAACGATATCCATTGCCTCTTATTGCTTTCAATTTTTTTCTCTTGTCAACATAGAACAACAGGAGTGTTGTGTGAATTTTTGTGATTTTTCGGGGTTCGTTTGGAAATTTTTATGCATTAACTGAGTTTTGAATGCATTTATGTGCATAATTAAAATTTGGACAACACGCACATGCTCTAGTGCATATAAATTGGTTCAAAAATCAAATCTGTGTCCTTGGGTGCATGCTTAGGTCCCATGCAAGAAATGGGAATGAATTTCAAATACGAGGGCACCGTTGATTGCCGGCAAAACATTGAGATGCCTGGTTTTTATATTCTAGTAAATACAAAACTCGTCTGAAATTCATGAAACTTCGCATGCTATCATGGACCGGCATCAATATGTCGTGGTACAAATTTTGTCCCATTTGGGGCAGGTTTGGGTATATGCTTGTCACAAAGCGGAGCTTCTCACAACAAGCATGATGGTTTTCGGTAGGGAACGCCCCACCTTTGGGGACGAAACGATATCCATTGCCTCTTATTGCTTTCAATTTTTTTTCTCGTGTCAACATAGAACAACAGGAGTGTTGTGTGAATTTTTGTGATTTTTCGGGGTTCGTTTGGACATTTTTATGCATTAACTGAGTTTTCAATGCATTTATGTGCATAATTAAAATTTGAACAACATGCACATGCTCTAGTGCATATAAATTGGTTCAAAAATCAAATCTGTGTCCTTGGGTGCATGCTTAGGTCCCATGCAAGAAATGGGAATGAATTTCAAACACGAGGGCAGCGTTGATTGCCGGAAAAACATTGAGATGCCTGGTTTTTATATTCTAGTAAATCCAAAACTCGTCTGAAATTCATGAAACTTCGCATGCTATCATGGAGCGGCATCAATATGTCGTGGTACAAATTTAGTCCCATTTGGGGCAGGTTTGGGTAAATGCTTGTCACAAAGCGGAGCTTCTCACAACAAGCATGATGGTTTTCGGTAGGGAACGCCCCACCTTTGGGGACGAAACGATATCCATTGCCTCTTATTGCTTTCGAATTTTTTTTCGCGTGTCAACATAGAACAACAGGAGTGTTGTGTGAATTTTTGTGATTTTCGGGGTTCGTTTGGACATTTTTATGCATTAACTGAGTTTTCAATGCATTTATGTGCAGAATTCAAACTTGAACTACATGCACATGCTCCAATGCATATAAATTGGTTGAAAAATCAAATCTATGTCCTTGGGTGCATGCTTAGGTCCCATGCAAGAAATGGGAATGAATTTCAAACACCAGGGCACCGTTGATTGCCAGCAAAACATTGAGATGCCTTGTTTTAAATTCTAGTAAATCCAAAACTCGTCTGAAATTCATGAAACTTGGCATGCTACCATGGAGCGGCATCAACATGTCGTGGTACAAATTTTGTCCCATTTGGGGCAGGTTTGGGTATATGCTTCTCACAAACCGGAGCTTCTCACAACAAGCTTGATGGTTTTCGGTAGGGAACGCCCTACCTTTGGGGACGAAACGATATCCATTGCCTCTTATAGCTTTCAAATTTTTTTCTCATGTCAACATAGAACAACAGGAGTGTTGTGTGAATTTTTGTGATTTTCGGGGTTCGTTTGGACATTGTTTTGCATTAACTTATTTTTCAATGCATTTATGTGCATAATTAAAATATGAACTACGTGCACATGCTCCAGTGCATATAAATTGCTTGAAAAATCAAATCTGTGTCCTTGGGAGCATGCTTATGTCCCATGCAAGAAATGGGAATGAATTTCAAACACCAGGGCACTGTTGATTGCCGGAAAAACATTGAGATGCCTGGTTTTTTAATTCTAGTAAATCCTAAACTCGGCTGAAATTCATGAAACTTGGCATGCTATCATGGAGCGACATCAACATGCCGTGATACAAATTTTGGCCCATTTGGGCCGGTTAGGGTATATGCTTGTCACAAAGCGGAGCTTCTCACAAGCATGATGGTTTTCGTTAGGGAACGCCCCACCTTTGGGGACAAAACGATATCCATTGCCTATTATTGCTTTCAATTTTTTTCTCGTGTCAACATAGAACAATAGGAGTGTTGTGTGATTTTTTGTGATTTTTCGGGGTTCGTTTGGACATTTTTATTCATTAACTGAGGTTTCAATGCATTTATGTGCATAATTCAAATTTGAACTACATGCACATGCGCCAGTGCATATAAATTGGTAGAAAAATGAAATCTGTGTCCTTGGGTGCATGCTTAGGTCCCATGCAATAAATGGGAATGAATTTCAAACACCAGGGCACCGTTGATTACCGGCAAAACATTGAGATGCCTGGTTTTAAATTCTAGTAAAACCAAAACTCGTCTGAAATTCATGAAACTTGGCATGCTACCATGGAGCGGCATCAACATGTCGTGGTACAAATTTTATCCCATTTGGGGCAGGTTTGGGTATATGCATCTCACAAACCGGAGCTTCTCACAACAAGCATGATGGTTTTCGTTAGGGAACGCCCCACCTTTGGGGACGAAACGATATCCATTGCCTCTTATTGCTTTCAAAATTTTTTCTCATGTCAACATAGAACAACAGGAGTGTTGTGTGAATTTTTGTGATTTTCGGGGTTTGTTTGGACATTTTTATGCATTAACTTAGTTTTCAATGCATTTATGTGCATAATTCAAATGTGAACTACGTGCATATGCTCCAGTGCATATAAATTGGTTGAAAAATCAAATCTGTGTCCTTGGGTGCATGCTTAGGTCCCATGCAAGAAATGGGAATGAATTTCAAACACCAGGGTACCGTTGATTGCCGGCAAAACATTGAGATGCCTGGTTTTAAATTCTAGTAAATCCAAAACTCGTCTGAAATTCATGACACTTGGCATGCTACCATGGAGCGGCATCAACATGTCGTGGTACAAATTTTGTCCCATTTGGGGCAGGTTTGGGTATATGCTTCTCACAAACCGGAGCTTCTCACAACAAGCATGATGGTTTTCGGTAGGGAACGCCCCTCTTTGTGGACGGAACGATATCGATTGCCTCTTATTGCTTTAATTTTTTTCTCGTGTCAACATAGAACAACAGGAGTGTTGTGTGAATTTTTGTGATTTTTCGGGGTTCGTTTGGACATTTTTATGCATTAACTGAGTTTTCAATGCATTTATGTGCATAATTAAAATTTGAACTACATGCACATGCTCCAGTGCATATAAATTGGTTGAAAAATCAAATCTGTGTCCTTGGGTGCATGCTTAGGTCCCATGCAAGAAATGGGACTGAATTTCAAACACGAGGGCACCGTTGATTGCCGGCAAAACATTGAGATGCCTGGTTTTTATATTCTAGTAAATCCAAAAACTCGTCTGAAATTCATGAAACTTCGCATGCTATCATGGAGCGGCATCAACATGTCGTGGTACAAATTTTGTCCCATTTGGAGCAGGTTTGGGTATATGCTTGTCACAAAGCGGAGCTTCTCACAACAAGCATGATGGTTTTCGGTAGGGAACGCCCCACCTTTGGGGACGAAACGATATCCATTGCCTCTTATTGCTTTCGAATTTTTTTTGCGTGTCAACATAGAACAACAGGAGTGTTGTGTGAATTTTTGTGATTTTCGGGGTTCGTTTGGACATTTTTATGCATTAACTGAGTTTTCAATGCATTTATGTGCAGAATTCAAATTTGAACTACATGCACATGCTCCAATGCATATAAATTGGTTGAAAAATCAAATCTATGTCCTTGGGTGCATGCTTAGGTCCCATGCAAGAAATGGGAATGAATTTCAAACACCAGGGCACCGTTGATTGCCAGCAAAACATTGAGATGCCTGGTTTTAAATTCTAGTAAATCCAAAACTCGTCTGAAATTCATGAAACTTCGCATGCTACCATGGAGCGGCATCAACATGTCGTGGTACAAATTTTGTCCCATTTGGGGCAGGTTTGGGTATATGCTTCTCACAAACCGGAGCTTCTCACAACAAGCATGATGGTTTTCGGTAGGGAACGCCCCACCTTTGGGGACGAAACGATATCCATTGCCTCTTATTGCTTTCATTTTTTTTCTCGTGTCAACATAGAACAACAGGAGTGTTGTGTGAATTTTTCTGATTTTTCGGGGTTCGTTTGGAAATTTTTATGCATTAACTGAGTTTTCAATGCATTTATGTGCATAATTAAAATTTGAACAACACGCACATGCTCTAGTGCATATAAATTGGTTCAAAAATCAAATCTGTGTCCTTGGGTGCATGCTTAGGTCCCATGCAAGAAATGGGAATGAATTTCAAACACGAGGGCACCGTTGATTGCCGGCAAAACATTGAGATGCCTGGTTTTTATATTCTAGTAAATACAAAACTCGTCTGAAATTCATGAAACTTCACATGCTATCATGGAGCGGCATCAATATGTCGTGGTACAAATTTTGTCCCATTTGGAGCAGGTTTCGGTATATGCTTGTCACAAAGCGGAGCTTCTCACAACAAGCATGATGGTTTTCGGTAGGGAACGCCCCACCTTTGGGGACGAAACGATATCCATTGCCTCTTATTGCTTTCGAATTTTTTTTGCGTGTCAACATAGAACAACAGGAGTGTTGTGTGAATTTTTGTGATTTTCGGGGTTCGTTTGGACATTTTTATGCATTAACTGAGTTTTCAATGCATTTATGTGCAGAATTCAAATTTGAACTACATGCACATGCTCCAATGCATATAAATTGGTTGAAAAATCAAATCTATGTCCTTGGGTGCATGCTTAGGTCCCATGCAAGAAATGGGAATGAATTTCAAACACCAGGGCACCGTTGATTGCCAGCAAAACATTGAGATGCCTGGTTTTAAATTCTAGTAAATCCAAAACTCGTCTGAAATTCATGAAACTTCGCATGCTACCATGGAGCGGCATCAACATGTCGTGGTACAAATTTTGTCCCATTTGGGGCAGGTTTGGGTATATGCTTCTCACAAACCGGAGCTTCTCATAACAAGCATGATGGTTTTCGGTAGGGAACGCCCTACCTTTGGGGACGAAATGATATCCATTGCCTCTTATAGCTTTAAATTTTTTTTCTCATGTCAACATAGAACAACAGGAGTGTTGTGTGAATTTTTGTGATTTTCGGGGTTCGTTTGGACATTTTTTTGCATTAACTTATTTTTCAATGCATTTATGTGCATAATTAAAATATGAACTACGTGCACATGCTCCAGTGCATATAAATTTCTTGAAAAATCAAATATGTGTCCTTGGAGCATGCTTAGGTCCCATGCAAGAAATGGGAATGAATTTCAAACACCAGGGCACTGTTGATTGCCGGAAAAACATTGAGATGCCTGGTTTTTAAATTCTAGTAAATCCAAAACTCGGCTGAAATTCATGAAACTTGGCATGCTATCATGGAGCGACATCAACATGCCGTGATACAAATTTTGGCCCATTTGGGCCGGTTAGGGTATATGCTTGTCACAAAGCGGAGCTTCTCGCGAGCATGATGGTTTTCGTTAGGGAACGCCCCACCTTTGGGGACAAAACGATATCCATTGCCTCTTATTGCTTTCAATTTTTTTCTCGTGTCAACATAGAACAATAGGAGTGTTGTGTGATTTTTTGTGATTTTTCGGGGTTCGTTTGGACATTTTTATTCATTAACTGAGGTTTCAATGCATTTATGTGCATAATTCAAATTTGAACTACATGCACATGCGCCAGTGCATATAAATTGGTAGAAAAATGAAATCTGTGTCCTTGGGTGCATGCTTAGGTCCCATGCAATAAATGGGAATGAATTTCAAACACCAGGGCACCGTTGATTACCGGCAAAACATTGAGATGCCGTGTTTCGAATTCTAGTAAAACCAAAACTCGTCTGAAATTCATGAAACTTGGCATGCTACCATGGAGCGGCATCAACATGTCGTGGTACAAATTTTGTCCCATTTGGGGCAGGTTTGGGTATATGCTTCTCACAAACCGGAGCTTCTCACAACAAGCATGATGGTTTTCGTTAGGGAACGCCCCACCTTTGGGGACGAAACGATATCCATTGCCTCTTATTGCTTTCAATTTTTTTTCTCATGTCAACATAGAACAACAGGAGTGTTCTCTGAATTTTTGTGATTTTCGGGGTTTGTTTGGACATTTTTATGCATTAACTTAGTTTTCAATGCATTTATGTGCATAATTCGAATGTGAACTACGTGCATATGCTCCAGTGCATATAAATTGCTTGAAAAATCAAATCCGTGTCCTTGGCAGCATGCTTAGGTCCCATGCAAGAAATGGGAATGAATTTCAAACACCAGGGCACTGTTGATTACAGGAAAAACATTGAGATGCCTGGTTTTTAAATTCTAGTAAATCCAAAACTCGGCTGAAATTCATGAAACCTGGCATGCCATCATGGAGCGACATCAACATGTCGTGGTACAAATTTTGTCCCATTTGGGGCAGGTTTGGGTATATGCTTCTCACAAACCGGAGCTTCTCACAACAAGCATGATGGTTTTCGGTAGGGAACGCCCCTCTGTGTGGACGGAACGATATCGATTGCCTCTTATTGCTTTAATTTTTTTCTCGTGTCAACATAGAACAACAGGAGTGTTGTGTGAATTTTTGTGATTTTTCGGGGTTCGTTTGGACATTTTTATGCATTAACTGAGTTTTCTATGCATTTATGTGCATAATTAAAATTTGAACTACATGCACATGCTCCAGTGCATATAAATTGGTTGAAAAATCAAATCTGTGTCCTTGGGTGCATGCTTAGGTCCCATGCAAGAAATGGGACTGAATTTCAAACACGAGGGCACCGTTGATTGCCGGCAAAACATTGAGATGCCTGGTTTTTATATTCTAGTAAATCCAAAAACTCGTCTGAAATTCATGAAACTTCGCATGCTATCATGGAGCGGCATCAACATGTCGTGGTACAAATTTTGTCCCATTTGGGGCAGGTTTGGGTATATGCTTCTCACAAACCGGAGCTTCTCACAACAAGCATGATGGTTTTCGGTAGGGAACGCCCCACCTTTGGGGACGAAACGATATCCATTGCCTCTTATTGCTTTCAATTTTTTTTCTCATGTCAACATAGAACAACAGGAGTGTTGTGTGAATTTTTGTGATTTTCGGGGTTCGTTTGGACATTTTTATGCATTAACTTAGTTTTCAATGCATTTATGTGCATAATTCAAATGTGAACTACGTGCACATGCTCCAATGCATAGAAATTGGTTGAAAAATCAAATCTGTGTCCTTCGGTGCATGCTTAGGTCCCATGCAAGAAATGGGAATGAATTTCAAACACCAGGGTACCGTTGATTGCCGGCAAAACATTGAGATGCCTGGTTTTAAATTCTAGTAAATCCAAAACTCGTCTGAAATTCATGAAACTTGGCATGCTACCATGGAGCGGCATCAACATGTCATGGTACAAATTTTGTCCCATTTGGGGCAGGTTTGGGTATATGCTTCTCACAAACCGGAGCTTCTCACAACAAGCATGATGGTTTTCGATAGGGAACGCCCCACCTTTGGGGACGAAACGATATCCAGTGCCTCTTATTGCTTTCAATTTTTTTTCTCATGTCAACATAGAACAACAGGAGTGTTGTGTGAATTTTTGTGATTTTCGGGGTTCGTTTGGACATTTTTATGCATTAACTTAGTTTTCAATGCATTTATGTGCATAATGCAAATTTGAACTACATGCACATGCTCCAATGCATATAAATTGGTTGAAAAATTAAATCTATGTCCTTGGGTGCATGCTTAGGTCCCATGCATGAAATGGGAATGAATTTCATACACCAGGGCCCCGTTGATTGCCGGCAAAACATTGAGATGCCTGGTTTTAAATTCTAGTAAATCCAAAACACGTCTGAAATTCATGAAACTTGGCATGCTACCATGGAGCGGCATCAACATGTCGTGGTACAAATTTTGTCCCATTTGGGGCAGGTTTGGGTATATGCTTCTCACAAACCGGAGCTTCTCACAACAAGCATGATGGTTTTCGGTAGGGAACGCCCCACCTTTGGGGACGAAACGATATCCATTGCCTCTTATTGCTTTCAATTTTTTTTTCTCATGTCAACATAGAACAACAGGAGTGTTGTGTGAATTTTTGTGATTTTCGGGGTTCGTTTGGACATTTTTATGCATTAACTTAGTTTTCAATGCATTTATGTGCATAATTCAAATGTGAACTACGTGCACATGCTCCAATGCATATAAATTGGTTGAAAAATCAAATCTGTGTCCTTGGGTGCATGCTTAGGTCCCATGCAAGAAATGGGAATGAATTTCAAACACCAGGGTACCGTTGATTGCCGGCAAAACATTGAGATGCCTGGTTTTAAATTCTAGTAAATCCAAAACTCGTCTGAAATTCATGAAACTTGGCATGCTACCATGGAGCGGCATCAACATGTCGTGGTACAAATTTTGTCACATTTGGGGCAGGTTTGGGTATATGCTTGTCACAAAGCGGAGCTTCTCACAACAAGCATGATGGTTTTCGATAGGGAACGCCCCACCTTTGGGGACGAAACGATATCCATTGCCTCTTATTGCTTTCAATTTTTTTTTCTCATGTCAACATAGAACAACAGGAGTGTTGTGTGAATTTTTGTGATTTTCGGGGTTCGTTTGGACATTTTTATGCATTAACTTAGTTTTCAATCCATTTATGTGCATAATGCAAATTTGAACTACATGCACATGCTCCAATGCATATAAATTGGTTGAAAAATCAAATCTATGTCCTTGGGTGCATGCTTAGGTCCCATGCATGAAATGGGAATGAATTTCAAACACCAGGGCCCCGTTGATTGCCGGCAAAACATTGAGATGCCTGGTTTTAAATTCTAGTAAATCCAAAACACGTCTGAAATTCATGAAACTTGGCATGCTACCATGGAGCGGCATCAACATGTCGTGGTACAAATTTTGTCCCATTTGGGGCAGGTTTGGGTATATGCTTCTCACAAACCGGAGCTTCTCACAACAAGCATGATGGTTTTCGGTAGGGAACGCCCCACCTTTGGGGACGAAACGATATCCATTGCCTCTTATTGCTTTCAATTTTTTTTTCTCATGTCAACATAGAACAACAGGAGTGTTGTGTGAATTTTTGTGATTTTCGGGGTTCGTTTGGACATTTTTATGCATTAACTTAGTTTTCAATGCATTTATGTGCATAATTCAAATGGGAACTACGTGCACATGCTCCAATGCATATAAATTGGTTGAAAAATCAAATCTGTGTCCTTGGGTGCATGCTTAGGTCCCATGCAAGAAATGGGAATGAATTTCAAACACCAGGGTACCGTTGATTGCCGGCAAAACATTGAGATGCCTGGTTTTAAATTCTAGTAAATCCAAAACTCGTCTGAAATTCATGAAACTTGGCATGCTACCATGGAGCGGCATCAACATGTCGTGGTACAAATTTTGTCCCATTTGGGGCAGGTTTGGGTATATGCTTCTCACAAACCGGAGCTTCTCACAACAAGCATGATGGTTTTCGATAGGGAACGCCCCACCTTTGGGGACGAAACGATATCCATTGCCTCTTATTGCTTTCAATTTTTTTTCTCATGTCAACATGGAACAACAGGAGTGTTGTGTGAATTTTTGTGATTTTCGGGGTTCGTTTGGACATTTTTATGCATTAACTTAGTTTTCAATGCATTTATGTGCATAATTCAAATATGAACTACGTGCACATGCTCCAGTGCATATAAATTGCTTGAAAAATCAAATATGTGTCCTTGGGAGCATGCTTAGGTCCCATGCAAGAAATGGGAATGAATTTCAAACACCAGGGCATTGTTGATTGCCAGAAACCATTGAGATGCCTGGTTTTAAATTCTAGTAAATCCAAAACTCGGCTGAAATTCATGAAACTTGGCATGCCATCATGGAGCGACATCAACATGCCGTGGTACAAATTTTGTCCCATTTGGGGCAGGTTTGGGTATATGCTTGTCACAAAGCGGAGCTTCTCACAACAAGCATGATGGTTTTCGGTAGGGAACGCCCCACCTTTGGGGGACGAAACGATATCCATTGCCTCTTATTGCTTTCAATTTTTTTTCTCGTGTCAACATAGAACAACAAGAGTGGTGTGTGGAATTTTTGTGATTTTTCGGGGTTCGTTTGGACATTTTTATGCATTAACTGAGTTTTTATTGCATTTATGTGCATAATTAAAATTTGAACAACATGCACATGCTCTAGTGCATATAAATTGGTTCGAAAATCAAATCTGTGTCCTTGGGTGCATGCTTAGGTCCCATGCAAGAAATGGGAATGAATTTCAAACACGAGGGCACCGTTGATTGCCGGCAAAACGTTGAGATGCCTGGTTTTTATATTCTAGTAAATCCAAAACTCGTCTGAAATTCATGAAACTTCGCATGCTATCATGGAGCGGCATCAATATGTCGTGGTACAAATTTTGTCCCATTTGGGGCAGGTTTGGGTATATGCTTTATACTAACCGGAGCTTCTCACAACAAGCATGATGGTTTTTGGTAGGGAACGCCCCACCTTTGGGGACGAAACGATATGCATTGCCTCTTATTGCTTTCAATTTTTTTTCTCGTGTCAACATAGAACAACAGGAGTGTTGTGTGAATTTTTGTGATTTTTCGGGGTTCGTTTGGACATTTTTATGCATTAACTGAGTTTTCAATGCATTTATGTGCATAATTAAAATTTGAACAACATGCACATGCTCTAGTGCATATAAATTGGTTCAAAAATCAAATC
This sequence comes from Triticum aestivum, assembly GCF_018294505.1. Lineage (NCBI taxonomy): Eukaryota > Viridiplantae > Streptophyta > Magnoliopsida > Poales > Poaceae > Triticum > Triticum aestivum. The sequence continues at coordinate 397,725,475 of NC_057814.1, read as the reverse complement.
TGTGTCCTTGGGTGCATGCTTAGATCCCATGCAAGAAATGGGAATGAATTTCAAACACGAGGGCACCGTTGATTGCCGGCAAAACATTGAGATGCCTGGTTTTTATATTCTAGTAAATCCAAAACTCGTCTGAAATTCATGAAACTTGGCATGCTACCATGGAGCGGCATCAACATGTCGTGGTACAAATTTTGTCCCATTTGGGGCAGGTTTGGGTATATGCTTCTCACAAACCGGAGCTTCTCACAACAAGCATGATGGTTTTCGGTAGGGAACGCCCCACCTTTGGGGACGAAACGATATCCATTGCCTCTTATTGCTTTCAATTTTTTTTCTCATGTCAACATAGAACAACAGGAGTATTGTGTGAATTTTTGTGATTTTCGGGGTTCGTTTGGACATTTTTATGCATTAACTTAGTTTTCAATGCATTTATGTGCATAATTCAAATGTGAACTACGTGCACATGCTCCAATGCATATAAATTGGTTGAAAAATCAAATCTGTGTCCTTGGGTGCATGCTTAGGTCCCATGCAAGAAATGGGAATGAATTTCAAACACCAGGGTACCGTTGATTCCCGGCAAAACATTGAGATGCCTGGTTTTAAATTCTAGTAAATCCAAAACTCGTCTGAAATTCATGAAACTTGGCATGCTACCATGGAGCGGCATCAACATGTCGTGGTACAAATTTTGTCCCATTTGGGGCAGGTTTGGGTATATGCTTCTCACAAACCGGAGCTTCTCACAACAAGCATGATGGTTTTCGATAGGGAACGCCCCACCTTTGGGGACGAAACGATATCCATTGCCTCTTATTGCTTTCAATTTTTTTCTCATGTCAACATAGAACAACAGGAGTGTTGTGTGAATTTTTGTGATTTTCGGGGTTCGTTTGGACATTTTTATGCATTAACTTAGTTTTCAATGCATTTATGTGCATAATGCAAATTTGAACTACATGCACATGCTCCAATGCATATAAATTGGTTGAAAAATCAAATCTATGTCCTTGGGTGCATGCTTAGGTCCCATGCATGAAATGGGAATGAATTTCAAACACCAGGGCCCCGTTGATTGCCGGCAAAACATTGAGATGCCTGGTTTTAAATTCTAGTAAATTCAAAACACGTCTGAAATTCATGAAACTTGGCATGCTACCATGGAGCGGCATCAACATGTCGTGGTACAAATTTTGTCCCATTTGGGGCAGGTTTGGGTATATGCTTCTCACAAACCGGAGCTTCTCACAACAAGCATGATGGTTTTCGGTAGGGAACGCCCCACCTTTGGGGACGAAACGATATCCATTGCCTCTTATTGCTGTCAATTTTTTTCTCATGTCAACATAGAACAACAGGAGTGTTGTGTGAATTTTTGTGATTTTCGGGGTTCGTTTGGACATTTTTATGCATTAACTTAGTTTTCAATGCATTTATGTGCATAATTCAAATGTGAACTACGTGCACATGCTCCAATGCATATAAATTGGTTGAAAAATCAAATCTGTGTCCTTGGGTGCATGCTTAGGTCGCATGCATGAAATGGGAATGAATTTCAAACACCAGGGCGCCGTTGATTGCCGGCAAAACATTGAGATGCCTGGCTTTTATATTCTAGTAAATCCAAAACTCGGCTGAAATTCATGAAACTTGGCATGCCATCATGGAGCGACATCAACATGCCGTGGTACAAATTTTGTCCCATTTGTGGCAGGTTTGGGTATATGCTTGTCACAAAGCGGAGCTTCTCACAACAAGCATGATGGTTTTCGGTAGGGAACGCCCCACCTTTGGGGACGAAACGATATCCATTGCCTCTTATTGCTTTCAATTTTTTTCTCGTGTCAACATAGAACAACAGGAGTGTTGTGTGAATTTTTGTGATTTTCGGGGTTCGTTTGGACATTTTTATGCATTAACTAAGTTTTCAATGCATTTATGTGCATAATTCAAATTTGAACTACATGCACATGCTCCAATGCATATAAATTGGTTGAAAAATCAAATCTATGTCCTTGGGTGCATGCTTAGGTCCCATGCAAGAAATGGGAATGAATTTCAAACACCAGGGTACCGTTGATTGCCGGCAAAACATTGAGATGCCTGGTTTTAAATTCTAGTAAATCCAAAACTCGTCTGAAATTCATGAAACTTGGCATGCTACCATGGAGCGGCATCAACATGTTGTGGTACAAATTTTGTCCCATTTGGGGCAGGTTTGGGTATATGCTTCTCACAAACCGGAGCTTCTCACAACAAGCATGATGGTTTTCGGTAGGGAACGCCCCACCTTTGGGGACGAAACGATATCCATTGCCTCTTATTGCTTTCGAATTTTTTTTCGCGTGTCAACATAGAACAACAAGAGTGTTGTGTCAATTTTTGTGATTTTCGGGGTTCGTTTGGACATTTTTATGCATTAACTGAGTTTTCAATGCATTTATGTGCATAATTCAAATTTGAACTACATGCACATGCTCCAATGCATATAAATTGGTTGAAAAATCAAATCTGTGTCCTTGGGAGCATGCTTAGGTCCCATGCAATATATGGGAATGAATTTCAAACACCAGGGCACCGTTGATTGCCGGCAAAACATTGAGATGCCTGGTTTTAAATTCTAGTAAATCCAAAACTCGTCTGAAATTCATGAAACTTGGCATGCTACCATGGAGCGGCATCAACATGTCGTGGTACAAATTTTGTCCCATTTGGGGCAGGTTTGGGTATATGCTTCTCACAAACCGGAGCTTCTCACAACAAGCATGATGGTTTTCGGTAGGGAACGCCCCACCTTTGGGGACGAAACGATATCCATTGCCTCTTATAGCTTTCAAATTTTTTTTCTCATGTCAACATAGAACAACAGGAGTGTTGTGTGAATTTTTGTGATTTTCGGGGTTCGTTTGGACATTTTTATGCATTAACTTAGTTTTCAATGCATTTATGTGCATAATTAAAATATGAACTACGTGCACATGCTCTAGTGCATATAAATTGCTTGAAAAATCAAATCTGTGTCCTTGGGAGCATGCTTAGGTCCCATGCAAGAAATGGGAATGAATTTCAAACACCAGGGCACTGTTGATTGCCGGAAAAACATTGAGATGCCTGGTTTTTAAATTCTAGTAAATCTAAAACTCGGCTGAAATTCATGAAACTTGGCATGCCATCATGGAGCGACATCAACATGCCGTGGTACAAATTTTGTCCCATTTGGGGCAGGTTTGGGTATATGCTTGTCACCAAGCGGAGCTTCTCACAACAAGCATGATGGTTTTTGGTAGGGAACGCCCCACCTTTGGGGACGGAACGATATCGATTCCTCTTATTGCTTTAATTTTTTTCCTCGTGTCAACATAGAACAACAGGAGTGTTGTGTGAATTTTTGTGATTTTTCGGGGTTCGTTTGGACATTTTTATGCATTAACTGAGTTTTCAATGCATTTATGTGCATAATTAAAATTAGAACAACATGCACATGCTCCAGTGCATATAAATTGGTTGAAAAATCAAATCTGTGTCCTTGGGTGCATGCTTAGGTCCCATGCAAGAAATGGGAATGAATTTCAAACACGAGGGCACCGTTGATTGCCGGCAAAACATTGAGATGCCTGGTTTTTATATTCTAGTAAATCCAAAACTCGTCTGAAATTCATGAAACTGCGCATGCTATCATGGAGCGGCATCAATATGTTGTGGTACAAATTTTGTCCCATTTGGGGATGGTTTGGGTATATGCTTGTCACAAAGCGGAGCTTCTCACAACAAGCATGATGGTTTTCGGTAGGGAACGCCCCACCTTTGGGGACGAAATGATATCCATTGCCTCTTATTGCTTTCGAATTTTTGTCGTGTGTCAACATAAAACAACAGGAGTGTTGTGTGAATTTTTGTGATTTTCGGGGTTCGTTTGGACATTTTTATGCATTAACTGAGTTTTTAATGCATTTATGTGCATAATTCAAATTTCAACTACATGCACATGCTCCAATGCATATAAATTGATTGAAAAATCAAATGTGTGTCCTTGGGTGCATGCTTAGGTCCCATGCAAGAAATGGTTATGAATTTCAAACACCAGGGCACCGTTGATTGCCGGCAAAACATTGAGATGCCTGGTTTTAAATTCTAGAAAATCCAAAACTCGTCTGAAATTCAAGAAACTTGGCATGCTACCATGGAGCGGCATCAACATGTCGTGGTACAAATTTTGTCCCATTTGGGGCAGGTTTGGGTATATGCTTCTCACTAAGCGGAGCTTCTCACAACAAGCATGATGGTTTTCGGTAGGGAACGCCCCACCTTTGGGGACGAAACGATATCCATTGCCTCTTATTGCTTTCAAATTTTTTCTCGTGTCAACATAGAACAACAGGAGCGTTGTGTGAATTTTCGTGATTTTTGGGGTTTGTTTGGACATTTTTATGCATTAACTGAGTTTTCAATGCATTTATGTGCATAATTCAAATGTGAACTACGTGCACATGCTCCAGTGCATATAAATTGGTTGAAAAATCAAATATGTGTCCCTGGGTGCAAGCTTAGGTCCCATGCAAGAAATGGGAATGAATTTCAAACACAAGGGCACCGTTGATTGCCGGAAAAACATTAAGATGCCTGGTTTTTAAATTCTAGTAAATCCAAAACTCAGCGGAAATTCATGAAACCTGGCATGCTATCATGGAGCGACATCAACATGCCGTGGTACAAATTTTGGCCCATTTGGGCAGGTTAGGGTATATGCTTGTCACAAAGCGGAGCTTCTCACAACAAGCATAATGGTTTTCGGTAGGGAACGCCCCACCTTTGGGGACGAAACGATATCCATTGCCTCTTATTGCTTTCAATTTTTTTTCTCGTGTCAACTTAGAACAACAGGAGTGTTGTGTGAATTTTTGTGATTTTTCAGGGTTCGTTTGGACATTTATGCATTAACAGAGTTTTCAATGCATTTATGTGCATAATTAAAATTTGAACAACATGCACATGCTCCAGTGCATATAAATTGGTTGAAAAATTAAATATGTGTCCTTGGGTGCATGCTTAGGTCCCATGCAAGAAATGGGAATGAATTTGAAACACGAGGGCACCGTTGATTGCCGGCAAAACATTGAGATGCCTGGTTTTTATATTCTAGTAAATCCAAAACTCATCTGAAATTCATGAAACTTCGCATGCTATCATGGAGCGGCATCAATATGTCGTGGTACAAATTTTGTCCCATTTGGGGTAGGTTTGGGTATATGCTTGTCACAAACCGGAGCTTCTCACAACAAGCATGATGGTTTTCGGTAGGGAACGCCCCACCTTTGGGGACGAAACGATATACATTGCCTCTTATCGCTTTCGAATTTTTTTCGCGTGTCAACATAGAACAACAGGAGTGTTGTGTCAATTTTTGTGATTTTCGGGGTTCGTTTGGACATTTTTATGCATTAACTGAGTTTTCAATGCATTTATGTGCATAATTCAAATTTGAACTACATGCACATGGTCCAATGCATATAAATTGGTTGAAAAATCAAATCTGTGTCCTTGGGTGCATGCTTAGGTCCCATGCAAGAAATGGGAATGAATTTCAAACACCAGGACACCGTTGATTGCCGGCAAAACATTGAGATGCCTGGTTTTAAATTCTAGTAAATCCAAAACTCGTCTGAAATTCATGAAAGTTGGCATGCTACCATGGAGCGGCATCAACATGTCGTGGTACAAATTTTGTCCCATTTGGGGCAGGTTTGGGTATATGCTTCTCACAAACCGGAGCTTCTCACAACAAGCATGATGGTTTTCGGTAGGGAACGCCCCACCTTTGGGGACGAAACGATATCCATTGCCTCTTATAACTATCAAATTTTTTCTCATGTCAACATAGAACAACAGGAGTGTTGTGTGAATTTTTGTGATTTTCGGGGTTCGTTTGGACATTTTTATGCATTAACTTAGTTTTCAATGCATTTATGTGCATAATTAAAATATGAACTACGTGCACATGCTCCAGTGCATATAAATTGCTTGAAAAATCAAATCTGTGTCCTTGGGAGCATGCTTAGGTCCCATGCAAGAAATGGGAATGAATTTCAAACACCAGGGCATTGTTGATTGCCGGAAAAACATTGAGATGCCTGGTTTTTAAATTCTAGTAAATCCAAAACTCGGCTGAAATTCATGAAACTTGGGATGCCATCATGGAGCGACATCAACATGCCGTGGTACAAATTTGGTCCCATTTGGGGCAGGTTTGGGTATATGCTTGTGACAAAGCGGAGCTTCTCACAACAAGCATGATGGTTTTCGGTAGGGAACGCCCCACCTTTGGGGACGGAACGATATCGATTGCCTCTTATTGCTTTAATTTTTTTTCTCGTGTCAACATAGAACAACAGGAGTGTTGTGTGGAATTTTTGTGATTTTTCGGGGTTCGTTTGGACATTTTTATGCATTAACTGAGTTTTCAAAGCATTTATGTGCATAATTCAAATTTGAACTACATGCACATGCTCCAGTGCATATAAATTGGTTGAAAAATCAAATCTGTGTCCTTGGGTGCATGCTTAGGTCCCATGCAAGAAATAGGAATGAATTTCAAACATGAGGGCACTGTTGATTGCCGGCAAAACATTGAGATGCCTGGTTTTTATATTCTAGTAAATCCAAAAGTCATCTGAAATTCATGATACTTCGCATGCTATCATGGAGCGGCATCAATATGTCGTGGAACAAATTTTGTCCCATTTGGGGCAGGTTTGGGTATATGCTTGTCACAAAGCGGAGCTTCTCACAACAAGCATGATGGTTTTCGGTAGGGAACGCCCCACCTTTGGGGACGAAACGATATACATTGCCTCTTATTGCTTTAATTTGTTTCCTCGTGTCAACATAGAACAACAGGAGTGTTGTGTGAATTTTTGTGATTTTTCGGGGTTCGTTTGGACATTTTTATGCATTAACTGAGTTTTCAATGCATTTATGTGCCTAATTAAAATTTGAACAACATGCACATGCTCCAGTGCATATAAATTGGTTGAAAAATCAAATCTGTGTCCTTGGGTGCATGCTTAGGTCCCATGCAAGAAATGGGAATGAATTTCAAACACGAGGGCACCGTTGATTGCCGGCAAAACATTGAGATGCCTGGTTTTTATATTCTAGTAAATCCAAAACTCGTCTGAAATTCATGAAACTTCGCATGCTATCATGGAGCGGCATCAATATGTTGTGGTACAAATTTTGTCCCATTTGGGGCAGGTTTGGGTATATGCTTGTCACAAACCGGAGCTTCTCACAACAAGCATGATGGTTTTCGGTAGGGAACGCCCCACCTTTGGGGACGAAATGATATCCATTGCCTCTTATTGCTTTTGAATTTTTTTTCGTGTCTCAACATAAAACAACAGGAGTATTGTGTGAATTTTTGTGATTTTCGGGGTTCGTTTGGACATTTTTATGCATTAACTGAGTTTTTAATGCATTTATGTGCATAATTCAAATTTGAACTACATGCACATGCTCCAATGCATATAAATTGATTGAAAAATCAAATCTGTGTCCTTGGGTGCATGCTTAGGTCCCATGGAAGAAATGGTTATGAATTTCAAACACCAGGGCACCGTTGATTGCCGGCAAAACATTGAGATGCCTGGTTTTAAATTCTAGAAAATCCAAAACTCGTTTGAAATTCAAGAAACTTGGCATGCTACCATGGAGTGGCATCAACATGTCGTGGTACAAATTTTGTCCCATTTGGGGCAGGTTTGGGTATATGCTTCTCACTAAGCGGAGCTTCTCACAACAAGCATGATGGTTTTTGGTAGGGAACGCCCCACCTTTGGGGACGAAACGATATCCATTGCCTCTTATTGCTTTCAAATTTTTTTCTCGTGTCAACATAGAACAACAGGAGCGTTGTGTGAATTTTCGTGATTTTTAGGGTTTGTTTGGACATTTTTATGCATTAACTGAGTTTTCAATGCATTTATGTGCATAATTCAAATGTGAACTACGTGCACATGCTCCAGTGCATATAAATTGGTTGAAAAATCAAATATGTGTCCCTGGGTGCAAGCTTAGGTCCCATGCAAGAAATGGGAATGAATTTCAAACACAAGGGCACCGTTGATTGCCGGAAAAACTGCCTGGTTTTTAAATTCTAGTAAATCCAAAACTCAGCGGAAATTCATGAAACTTGGCATGCTATCATGGAGCGACATCAACATGCCGTGGTACAAATTTTGGCCCATTTGGGCAGGTTAGGGTATATGCTTGTCACAAAGCGGAGCTTCTCACAACAAGCATGATGGTTTTCGGTAGGGAACGCCCCACCTTTGGGGACGAAACGATATCCATTGCCTCTTATTGCTTTCAATTTTTTTCTCGTGTCAACTTAGAACAACAGGAGTGTTGTGTGAATTTTTGTGATTTTTCGGGGTTCGTTTGGACATTTATGCATTAACTGAGTTTCCAATGCATTTATGTGCATAATTAAAATTTGAACAACATGCACATGCTCCAGTGCATATAAATTGGTTGAAAAATTAATCTGTGTCCTTGGGTGCATGCTTAGGTCCCATGCAAGAAATGGGAATGAATTTCAAACACGAGGGCACCGTTGATTGCCGGCAAAACATTGAGATGCCTGGTTTTTATATTCTAGTAAATCCAAAACTCATCTGAAATTCATGAAACTTCGCATGCTATCATGGAGCGGCATCAATATGTCGTGGTACAAATTTTGTCCCATTTGGGGCAGGTTTGGGTATATGCTTGTCACAAAGCGGAGCTTCTCACAACAAGCATGATGGTTTTCAGTAGGGAATGCCCCACCTTTGGGGACGAAAGGATATCCATTGCCTCTTATTGCTTTCAATTTTTTTTCTCGTGTCAACATAGAACAACAGGAGAGTTGTGTGATTTTTCATGATTTTTGGGGTTTGTTTGGACATTTTTATGCATTAACTGAGTTTTCAATGCATTTATGTGCATAATTCAAATGTGAACTACGTGCACATGCTCCAGTGCATATAAATTGGTTGAAAAATCAAATATGTGTCCCTGGGTGCAATCTTAGGTCCCATGCAAGAAATGGGAATGAATTTCAAACACAAGGGCACCGTTGATTGCCGGAAAAACATTGAGATGCCTGGTTTTTACATTCTAGTAAATCCAAAACTCAGCTGAAATTCATGAAACTTTGCATGCTATCATGGAGCGACATCAACATGTCGTGGTAGAAATTTTGGCCCATTTGGGCAGGTTAGGGTATATGCTTGTCACAAACCGGAGCTTCTCACAACAAGCATGATGCTTTTCGGTAGGGAACGCCCCACCTTTGGGGACGAAACGATATCCATTGCCTCTTATGGCTTTCAATTTTTTTTCTCGTGTCAACATAGAACAACAGGAGTGTTGTGTGAATTTTTGTGATTTTTGGGGGTTCGTTTGGACATTTTTATGCATTAACTAAGTTTTCAATGCATTTATGTGCATAATTAAAATTTGAACAACATGCACATGCTCCAGTGCATATAAATTGGTTGAAAAATTAAATCTGTGTCCTTGGGTGCATGCTTAGGTCCCATGCAAGAAATGGGAATGAATTTCAAACACGAGGGCACCGTTGATTGCCGGCAAAACATTGAGATGCCTGGTTTTTATATTCTAGTAAATCCAAAACTCCTCTGAAATTCATGAAACTTCGCATGCTATCATGGAGCGGCATCAATATGTCGTGGTACAAAATTTGTCCCATTTGGGGTAGGTTTGGGTATATGCTTGTCACAAAGCGGAGCTTCTCACAACAAGCATGATGGTGTTCGGTAGGGAACGCCCCACCTTTGGGGACGAAACGATATCCATTGCCTCTTATTGCTTTCGAATTTTTTTCGCGTGTCAACATAGAACAACATGAGTGTTGTGTGAATTTTTGTGATTTTCGGGGTTCGTTTGAGCATTTTTATGCATTAACTGAGTTCTCAATGCATTTATGTGCATAATTCAAATTTGAACTACATGCACATGCTCCAGTGCATATAAATTGGTTGAAAAATCAAATCTGTGTCCTTGGGTGCACGCTTAGGTCCCATGCAAGAAATGGGAATTAATTTCAAACACCAGGGCACCGTTGATTGCCGGCAAAACATTGAGATGCCTGGTTTTTATATTCTAGAAATGCAAAACTCGTCTGAAATTCATGAAACTTCGCATGCTATCATGGAGCGGCATCAATATGTCGTGGTACAAATTTTGTCCCATTTGGGGCAGGTTTGGGTATATGCTTGTCACAAAGCGGAGCTTCTCACAACAAGCATGATGGTTTTCGGTAGGGAATGCCCCACCTTTGGGGACGAAACGATATCCATTGCCTCTTATTGCTTTCAATTTTTTTTCTCGTGTCAACATAGAACAACAGGAGCGTTGTGTGAATTTTCATGATTTTTGGGGTTTGTTTGGACATTTTTATGCATTAACTGAGTTTTCAATGCATTTATGTGCATAATTCAAATGTGAACTACGTGCACATGCTCCAGTGCATATAAATTGGTTGAAAAATCAAATATGTGTCCCTGGGTGCAAGCTTAGGTCCCATGCAAGAAATGGGAATGAATTTCAAACACCAGGGCACCGTTGATTGCCGGAAAAACATTGAGATGCCTGGTTTTTAAATTCTAGTAAATCCAAAACTCGGCTGAAATTCATGAAACTTGGCATGCTACCATGGAGCGGCATCAACATGTCGTGGCACAAATTTTGTCCCATTTGGGGCAGGTTTGGGTATATGCTTCTCACTAAGCGGAGCTTCTCACAACAAGCATGATGGTTTTCGGTAGGGAACGCCCCACCATTGGGGACGAAACGATATCCATTGCCTCTTATTGCTTTCAATTTTTTTTCTCATGTCAACATAGAAAAACAGGAGTGTTGTGTGAATTTTTGTGATTTTCGGGGTTCGTTTGGACATTTTTATGCATTAACTTAATTTTCATTGCATTTATGTGCATAATTAAAATGTGAACTACGTGCACATGCTCCAGTGCATATAAATTGCTTGAAAAATCAAATCTGTGTCCTTGGGAGCATGCTTAGGTCCCATGCAAGAAATGGGAATGAATTTCAAACACCAGGGCACTGTTGATTGCCGAAAAATATTGAGATGCCTGGTTTTAAAGTCTAGTAAATCCAAAACTCGGCTGAAATTCATGAAACTTGGCATGCCATCATGGAGCGACATCAACATGCCGTGGTACAAATTTTGTCCCATTTGGGGCAGGTTTGGGTATATGCTTGTCACAAAGCGGAGCTTCTCACAACAAGCATGATGGTTTTTGGTAGGGAACGCCCCACCTTTGGGGACGGAACGATATCGATTGCCTCTTATTGCTTTAATTTTTTCTCCTGTGAACATAGAACAACAGGAGTGTTGTGTGAATTTTTGTGATTTTTCGGGGTTCGTTTGGACATTTTTATGCATTAACTGAGTTTTCAACGCATTTATGTGCATAATTAAAATTTGAACAACATGCACATGCTCCAGTGCATATAAATTGGTTGAAAAATCAAATATGTGTCCCTGGGTGCAAGCTTAGGTCCCATGCAAGAAATGGGAATGAATTTCAAACACCAGGGCACCGTTGATTGCCGGAAAAACATTGAGATGCCTGGTTTTTAAATTCTAGTAAATCCAAAACTCGGCTGAAATTCATGAAACTTGGCATGCTATCATGGAGCGACATCAACATGCCGTGGTACAAATTTTGGCCCATTTGGGCAGGTTAGGGTATATGCATGTCAGAAAGCGGAGCTTCTCACAACAAGCATGATGGTTTTCGTTAGGGAACGCCCCACCTTTGGGGACGAAACGATATCCATTGCCTCTTATTGCTTTCAATTCTTTTTCTCGTGTCAACATAGAACAACAGGAGTGTTGTGTGAATTTTTCTGATTTTTCGGGGTTCGTTTGGACATTTTTATGCATTAACAGAGTTTTCAATGCATTTATGTGCATAATTCAAATTTGAACTACATGTAGATGCGCGAGTGCATATAAATTGGTTGAAAAATGAAATCTGTGTCCTTGGGTGCATGCTTAGGTCCCATGCAATAAATGGAATGAATTTCAAACACCAGGGCACCGTTGATTGCCGGCAAAACATTGAGATGCCTGGTTTTAAATTCTAGTAAATCCAAAACTCGTCTGAAATTCATGAAACTTGGCATGCTACCATGGAGCGGCATCAACATGTCGTGGTACAAATTTTGTCCCATTTGGGGCAGGTTTGGGTATATACTTCTCACAAACCGGAGCTTCTCACAACAAGCATGATGGTTTTCGTTAGGGAACGCCCCACCTTTGGGGACGAAACGATATCCATTGCCTCTTATCGCTTTCAAATTTTTTCTCATGTCAACATAGAACAACAGGAGTGTTGTGTGAATTTTTGTGAGTTTTGGGGTTCGTTTGGACATTTTTATGCATTAACTTAGTTTTCAATGCATTTATGTGCATAATTCAAATGTGTACTACGTGCACATGCTCCAGTGCATATAAATTGCTTGAAAAATCAAATCTGTGTCCTTGGGAGCATGCTTAGGTCCCATGCAAGAAGCGGGAATGAATTTCAAAGACCAGGGCAATGTTGATTGCCGGAAAAACATTGAGATGCCAGGTTTTTAAATTCTAGTAAATCCAAAACTCGGCTGAAATTCATGAAACTTGGCATGCCATCATGGAGCGACATCAACATGCCGTGGTACAAATTTTGTCCCATTTGGGGCAGGTTTCGGTATAAGCTTGTGACAAAGCGGAGCTTCTCACAACAAGCATGATGGTTTTCGGTAGGGAACGCCCCACCTTTGTGGACGGAACGATATCGATTGCCTCTTATTGCTTTAATTTTTTTCTCGTGTCAACATAGAACAACAGGAGTGTTGTGTGAATTTTTTGATTTTTCGGGGTTCGTTTGGACATTTTCATGCATTAACTGAGTTTTCAATGTATTTACGTGCATAATTAAAATTTGAACTACATGCACATGCTCCAGTGCATATAAATTGGTTGAAAAATCAAATATGTGTCCTTGGGTGCATGCTTATGTCCCATGCAGGAAATGGGAATGAATTTCAAACACGAGGGCACCGTTGATTACCGGCAAAACATTGAGATGCCTGGTTTTTATATTCCAGTAAATCCAAAACTCGTCTGAAATTCATGAAACTTCGTATGCTATCATGGAGCGGCATCAATATGTCGTGGAACAAATTTTGTCCCATTTGGGGCAGGTTTGGGTATATGCTTGTCACAAAGCGGAGCTTCTCACAACAAGCATGATGGTTTTCGTTAGGGAACGCCCCACCTTTGGGGACGAAACGATATCCATTGCCTCTTATTGCTTTCAATTTTTTTCTTGTGTCAACATAGAACAACAGGAGTGTTGTGTGAATTTTTGTGATTTACGGCGTTCGTTTGGACATTTTTATGCATTAACTAAGTTTTCAATGCATTTATGTGCATAATTCAAATTTGAACTACATGCACATGCTCCATTGCATATAAATTGGTTGAAAAATCAAATCTGTGTCCTTGTGTGCATGCTTAAGTCCCACGCACGAAATGGGAATGAATTTCAAACACCAGGGCACCTTTGCTTGCCGGCAAAACATTGAGATGCCTGGTTTTAAATTCTAGTAAATCCAAAACTCGTCTGAAATTCATGAAACTTGGCATGCTACCATGGAGCGACATCAATATGTCGTGGTACAAATTTTGTCCCATTTGGGGCAGGTTTTGGTATATGCTTCTCACAAACCGGAGCTTCTCACAACAAGCATGATGGTTTTCGGTAGGGAACGCCCCACCTTTGGGGACGAAACGATATACATTGCCTCTTATTGCTTTCGATTTTTTTCTAATGTCAACATAGAACAACAGGAGTGTTGTGTGAATTTTTGTGATTTTTCGGGATTCGTTTGGACATTTTTATGCATTAACTGAGTTTTCAATGCATTTATGTGCATAATTCAAATTTGAACTACATGCAGATGCGCGAGTGCATATAAATTGGTTGAAAAATGAAATCTGTGTCCTTGGGTGCATGCTTAGGTCCCATGCAATAAATGGGAATGAATTTCAAACACCAGGGCACCGTTGATTACCGGCAAAACATTCAGATGCCTGGTTTTAAATTCTAGTAAATCCAAAACTCGTCTGTAATTCATGAAACTTGGCATGCTACCATGGAGCGGCATCAACATGTCGTGGTACAAATTTTGTCCCATTTGGGGCAGGTTTGGGTATATGCTTCTCACAAACCGGAGCTTCTCACAACAAGCATGATGGTTTTCGTTAGGGAACGCCCCACCTTTGGGGACGAAACGATATCCATTGCCTCTTATTGCTTTCAAATTTTTTCTCATGTCAACATAGAACAACAGGAGTGTTGTGTGAATTTTTGTAATTTTCGGGGTTCGTTCGGACATTTTTATGCATTAACTTAGTTTTCAATGCATTTATGTGCATAATTCAAATGTGAACTATGTGCACATGCTCAAGTGCAAATAAATTGCTTGAAAAATCAAATGTGTGTCCTTGGGAGCATGCTTAGGTCCCATGCAAGAAACGGGAATGAATTTCAAACACCAGGGCACTGTTGATTGCCGGAAAAACATTGAGATGCCTGGTTTTTAAATTCTAGTAAATCCAAAACTCGGCTGAAATTCATGAAACTTGGCATGCCATCATGTAGTGACATCAACATGCCGTGGTACAAATTTTGTCCCATTTGGGGCCGGTTTCGGTATAAGCTTGTCACAAAGCGGAGCTTCTCACAACAAGCATGATGGTTTTCGGTAGTGAACGCCCCACCTTTGTGGACGGAACAATATCGATTGCCTCTTATTGCTTTAATTTTTTTTTCTCGTGTCAACATAGAACAACAGGAGTGTTGTGTGAATTTTTGTGATTTTTCGGGGTTCGTTTGGACATTTTCATGCATTAACTGAGTTTTCAATGTATTTATGTGCATAATTAAAATTTGAACTACATGCACATGCTCCAGTGCATATAAATTGGTTGAAAAATCAAATATGTGTCCTTGGGTGCGTGCTTATGTCCCATGCAAGAAATGGGAATGAATTTCAAACACGAGGGCACCGTTGATTGCCGGCAAAACATTGAGATGCCTGGTTTTTATATTCCAGTAAAGCCAAAACTCGTCTGAAATTCATGAAACTTCGCATGCTATCATGGACCGGCATCAATATGTCGTGGTACAAATTTTGTCCCATTTGGGGCAGGTTTGGGTATATGCTTGTCACAAAGCGGAGCTTCTCACAACAAGCATGATGGTTTTCGGTAGGGAACGCCCCATCTTTGGGGACGAAACGATATCCATTGCCTCTTATAGCTTTCAATTTTTTTCTCGTGTCAACATAGAACAACAGGAGTGTTGTGTGAATTTTTGTGATTTTCGGGGTTCGTTTGGACATTTTTATCCATTAACTAAGTTTTCAATGCATTTATGTGCATAATTGAAATTTGAACTACATGCACATGCTCCAATGCATATAAATTGGTTGAAAAATCAAATCTGTGTCCTTGGGTGCATGCTTAAGTCGCATGCACGAAATGGGAATGAATTTCAAACACCAGGGCACCGTTGATTGTCGGCAAAATATTGAGATGCCTGGTTTTAAACTCTAGTAAATCCAAAACTCGTCTGAAGTTCATGAAACTTGGCATGCTACCATGGAGCGGCATCAATATGTCGTGGTACAAATTTTGTCCCATTTGGGGCAGGTTTGGGTATATGCTTCTCACAAACCGGAGCTTCTCACAACAAGCATGATGGTTTTCGGTAGGGAACGCCCCACCTTTGGGGACGAAACGATATACATTGCCTCTTATTGCTTTCAAATTTTTTTTCTCATGTCAACATAGAACAACAGGAGTGTTGTGTGAATTTTTGTGATTTTTCGGGGTTCGTTTGGACATTTTTATGCATTAACTGAGTTTTCAATGCATTTATGTGCATAATTAAAATTTGAACAACATGCACATGCTCCAGTGCATATAAATTGGTTGAAAAATCAAATATGTGCCCTGGGTGCAATCTTAGGTCCCATGCAAGAAATGGGAATGAATTTCAAACACCAGGGCACTGTTGATTGCGGGAAAAACATTGAGATGCCTGGTTTTTAAATTCTAGTAAATCCAAAACTCGGCTGAAATTCATGAAACTTGGCATGCTACCATGGAGCGGCATCAACATGTCGTGGTACAAATTTTGTCCCATTTGGGGCAGGTTTGGATATATGCTTCTCACAAACCGGAGCTTCTCACAACAAGCATGATGGTTTTCGTTAGGGAACGCCCCACCTTTGGGGACGAAACGATATCCATTGCCTCTTATTGCTTTCAAATTTTTTTTCTCATGTCAACATAGAACAACAGGAGTGTTGTGTGAATTTTTGTGATTTTCGGGGTTCGTTTGGACATTTTTATGCATTAACTTAGTTTTCAATGCATTTATGTGCATAATTCAAATGTGAACTACGTGCACATGCTCCAGTGCATATAAATTGGTTGAAAAATCAAATCTGTGTCCTTGGAGCATGCTTAGGTCCCATGCAAGAAACGGGAATGAATTTCAAACACCAGGGCACCTGGTTTTTAAATTCTAGTAAATCCAAAACTCAGCTGAAATTCATGAAACTTGGCATGCCATCATGGAGCGACATCAACATGCCGTGGTACAAATTTTGTCCCATTTGGGGCAGGTTTCGGTATAAGCTTGTCACAAAGCGGAGCTGCTCACAACAAGCATGATGGTTTTCGGTAGGGAACGCCCACCTTTGTGGATGGAACGATATCGATTGCCTCTTATTGCTTTAATTTTTTTTTCTCATGTGAACATAGAACAACTGGAGTGTTGTGTGAATGTTTGTGATTTTTCGGGGTTCGTTTGGCCATTTTTATGCATTAACTGAGTTTTCAATGCATTTATGTGCATAATTAAAATTTGAACTACATGCACATGCTCTAGTGCATATAAATTGGTTGAAAAATCAAATCTGTGTCCTTGGGTGCATGCTTAGGTCCCATGCAAGAAATGGGAATGAATTTCAAACACGAGGGCACCGTTGATTGCCGGCAAAACAGTGAGATGCCTGGTTTTTAAATTCTAGTAAATCCAAAACTCGGCTGAAATTCATGAAACTTGGCATGCCATCATGGAGCGACATCAACATGCCGTGGTACAAATTTTGTCCCATTTGGGGCAGGTTTGGGTATATGCTTGTCACAAAGCGGAGCTTCTCACAACAAGCATGATGGTTTTCGGTAGGGAACGCCCCACCTTTGGGGACGGAACGATATCGATTGCCTCTTATTGCTTTAATTTTTTTTCTCGTGTCAACATAGAACAACAGGAGTGTTGTGTGGAATTTTTGTGATTTTTCGGGGTTCGTTTGGACATTTTTATGCATTAACTGAGTTTTCAAAGCATTTATGTGCATAATTCAAATTTGAACTACATGCACATGCTCCAGTGCATATAAATTGGTTGAAAAATCAAATCTGTGTCCTTGGGTGCATGCTTAGGTCCCATGCAAGAAATGGGAATGAATTTCAAACACGAGGGCACTGTTGATTGCCGGCAAAACATTGAGATGCCTGGTTTTTATATTCTAGTAAATCCAAAAGTCATCTGAAATTCATGAAACTTGGCATGCCATCATGGAGCGACATCAACATGCCGTGGTACAAATTTTGTCCCATTTGGGGCAGGTTTGGGTATATGCTTGTCACAAAGCGGAGCTTCTCACAACAAGCATGATGGTTTTCGGTAGGGAACGCCCCACCTTTGGGGACGAAACGATATCCATTGCCTCTTATTGCTCTCTAATTTTTTTCTTGTGTGAACATAGAATAACATGAGCGTTGTGTGAATTTTCGTGATTTTTGGGATTTGTTTGGACATTTTTATGCATTAACTGAGTTTTCAATGCATTTATGTGCATAATTCAAATGTGAACTACGTGCATATGCTCCAGTGCATATAAATTGGTTGAAAAATCGAATATGTGTCCCTGGGTGCAAGCTTAGGTCCCATGCAAGAAATGGGAATGAATTTCAAACACAAGGGCACCGTTGATTGCCGAAAAAACATTGAGATGCTTGGTTTTTAAATTCTAGTAAATCCAAAACTCAGCTGAAATTCATGAAACTTGGCATGCTATCATGGAGCGACATCAACATGCCGTGGTACAAATTTTGGCCCATTTGGGGCAGGTTAGGGTATATGCTTGTCACAAAGCGGAGCTTCTCACAACAAGCATGATGGTTTTCGTTAGGGAATGCCCCACCTTTGGGGACGAAACGATATCCATTGCCTCTTATTGCTTTCAATTTTTTTTCTCGTGTCAACATAGAACAACTGGAGTGTTGTGTGAATTTTTGTGATTTTTCGGGGTTCGTTTGGACATTTTTATGCATTAACTGAGTTTTCAATGCATTTATGTGCATAATTCAAATTTGAACTACATGCAGATGCGCGAGTGCATATAAATTGGTTCAAAAATGAAATATGTGTCCTTGGGTGCATGCTTAGGTCCCATGCAATAAACGGGAATGAATTTCAAACACCAGGGCACCGTTGATTACCGGCAAAACATTGAGATGCCTGGTTTTAAATTCTAATAAATCCAAAACTCGTCTGAAATTCATGAAACTTGGCATGCTACCATGGAGCGGCATCAACATGTCGTGGTACAAATTTTGTCCCATTTGGGGCAGGTTTGGATATATGCTTCTCACAAACCGGAGCTTCTCACAACAAGCATGATGGTTTTCGTTAGGGAACGCCCCACCTTTGGGGACGAAACGATATCCATTGCCTCTTATTGCTTTCAAATTTTTTTTCTCATGTCAACATAGAACAACAGGAGTGTTGTGTGAATTTTTGTGATTTTCGGGGTTCGTTTGGACATTTTTATGCATTAACTTAGTTTTCAATGCATTTATGTGCATAATTCAAATGTGAACTACGTGCACATGCTCCAGTGCATATAAATTGGTTGAAAAATCAAATCTGTGTCCTTGGAGCATGCTTAGGTCCCATGCAAGAAACGGGAATGAATTTCAAACACCAGGGCACCTGGTTTTTAAATTCTAGTAAATCCAAAACTCAGCTGAAATTCATGAAACTTGGCATGCCATCATGGAGCGACATCAACATGCCGTGGTACAAATTTTGTCCCATTTGGGGCAGGTTTCGGTATAAGCTTGTCACAAAGCGGAGCTGCTCACAACAAGCATGATGGTTTTCGGTAGGGAACGCCCACCTTTGTGGACGGAACGATATCGATTGCCTCTTATTGCTTTAATTTTTTTTTTCTCATGTGAACATAGAACAACTGGAGTGTTGTGTGAATGTTTGTGATTTTTCGGGGTTCGTTTGGCCATTTTTATGCATTAACTGAGTTTTCAATGCATTTATGTGCATAATTAAAATTTGAACTACATGCACATGCTCCAGTGCATATAAATTGGTTGAAAAATCAAATCTGTGTCCTTGGGTGCATGCTTAGGTCCCATGCAAGAAATGGGAATGAATTTCAAACACGAGGGCACCGTTGATTGCCGGCAAAACAGTGAGATGCCTGGTTTTTAAATTCTAGTAAATCCAAAACTCGGCTGAAATTCATGAAACTTGGCATGCCATCATGGAGCGACATCAACATGCCGTGGTACAAATTTTGTCCAATTTGGGGCAGGTTTGGGTATATGCTTGTCACAAAGCGGAGCTTCTCACAACAAGCATGATGGTTTTCGGTAGGGAACGCCCCACCTTTGGGGACGGAACGATATCGATTGCCTCTTATTGCTTTAATTTTTTTTTCTCGTGTCAACATAGAACAACAGGAGTGTTGTGTGGAATTTTTGTGATTTTTCGGGGTTCGTTTGGACATTTTTATGCATTAACTGAGTTTTCAAAGCATTTATGTGCATAATTCAAATTTGAACTACATGCACATGCTCCAGTGCATATAAATTGGTTGAAAAATCAAATCTGTGTCCTTGGGTGCATGCTTAGGTCCCATGCAAGAAATGGGAATGAATTTCAAACACGAGGGCACTGTTGATTGCCGGCAAAACATTGAGATGCCTGGTTTTTATATTCTAGTAAATCCAAAAGTCATCTGAAATTCATGAAACTTGGCATGCCATCATGGAGCGACATCAACATGCCGTGGTACAAATTTTGTCCCATTTGGGGCAGGTTTGGGTATATGCTTGTCACAAAGCGGAGCTTCTCACAACAAGCATGATGGTTTTCGGTAGGGAACGCCCCACCTTTGGGGACGAAACGATATCCATTGCCTCTTATTGCTCTCTAATTTTTTTCTTGTGTGAACATAGAATAACATGAGCGTTGTGTGAATTTTCGTGATTTTTGGGGTTTGTTTGGACATTTTTATGCATTAACTGAGTTTTCAATGCATTTATGTGCATAATTCCAATGTGAACTACGTGCATATGCTCCAGTGCATATAAATTGGTTGAAAAATCGAATATGTGTCCCTGGGTGCAAGCTTAGGTCCCATGCAAGAAATGGGAATGAATTTCAAACACAAGGGCACCGTTGATTGCCGAAAAAACATTGAGATGCTTGGTTTTTAAATTCTAGTAAATCCAAAACTCAGCTGAAATTCATGAAACTTGGCATGCTATCATGGAGCGACATCAACATGCCGTGGTACAAATTTTGGCCCATTTGGGGCAGGTTAGGGTATATGCTTGTCACAAAGCGGAGCTTCTCACAACAAGCATGATGGTTTTCGTTAGGGAACGCCCCACCTTTGGGGACGAAACGATATCCATTGCCTCTTATTGCTTTCAATTTTTTTTCTCGTGTCAACATAGAACAACTGGAGTGTTATGTGAATTTTTGTGATTTTTCGGGGTTCGTTTGGACATTTTTATGCATTAACTGAGTTTTCAATGCATTTATGTGCATAATTCAAATTTGAACTACATGCAGATGCGCGAGTGCATATAAATTGGTTCAAAAATGAAATATGTGTCCTTGGGTGCATGCTTAGGTCCCATGCAATAAACGGGAATGAATTTCAAACACCAGGGCACCGTTGATTACCGGCAAAACATTGAGATGCCTGGTTTTAAATTCTAATAAATCCAAAACTCGTCTGAAATTCATGAAACTTGGCATGCTACCATGGAGCGGCATCAACATGTCGTGGTACAAATTTTGTCCCATTTGGGGCAGGTTTGGATATATGCTTCTCACAAACCGGAGCTTCTCACAACAAGCATGATGGTTTTCGTTAGGGAACGCCCCACCTTTGGGGACGAAACGATATCCATTGCCTCTTCTTGCTTTCAAATTTTTTTTCTCATGTCAACATAGAACAACAGGAGTGTTGTGTGAATTTTTGTGATTTTCGGGGTTCGTTTGGACATTTTTATGCATTAACTTAGTTTTCAATGCATTTATGTGCATAATTCAAATGTGAACTACGTGCACATGCTCCAGTGCATATAAATTGGTTGAAAAATCAAATCTGTGTCCTTGGAGCATGCTTAGGTCCCATGCAAGAAACGGGAATGAATTTCAAACACCAGGGCACCTGGTTTTTAAATTCTAGTAAATCCAAAACTCGGCTGAAATTCATGAAACTTGGCATGCCATCATGGAGCGACATCAACATGCCGTGGTACAAATTTTGTCCCATTTGGGGCAGGTTTCGGTATAAGCTTGTCACAAAGCGGAGCTGCTCACAACAAGCATGATGGTTTTCGGTAGGGAACGCCCACCTTTGTGGACGGAACGATATCGATTGCCTCTTATTGCTTTAATTTTTTTTCTCATGTCAACATAGAACAACAGGAGTGTTGTGTGAATGTTTGTGATTTTTCGGGGTTCGTTTGGCCATTTTTATGCATTAACTGAGTTTTCAATGCATTTATGTGCATAATTAAAATTTGAACTACATGCACATGCTCCAGTGCATATAAATTGGTTGAAAAATCAAATCTGTGTCCTTGGGTGCATGCTTAGGTCCCATGCAAGAAATGGGAATGAATTTCAAACACGAGGGCACCGTTGATTGCCGGCGAAACTGTGAGATGCCTGGTTTTTAAATTCTAGTAAATCCAAAACTCGGCTGAAATTCATGAAACTTGGCATGCCATCATGGAGCGACATCAACATGCCGTGGTACAAATTTTGTCCCATTTGGGGCAGGTTTGGGTATATGCTTGTCACAAAGCGGAGCTTCTCACAACAAGCATGATGGTTTTCGGTAGGGAACGCCCCACCTTTGGGGACGGAACGATATCGATTGCCTCTTATTGCTTTAATTTTTTTTCTCGTGTCAACATAGAACAACAGGAGTGTTGTGTGGAATTTTTGTGATTTTTCGGGGTTCGTTTGGACATTTTTATGCATTAACTGAGTTTTCAAAGCATTTATGTGCATAATTCAAATTTGAACTACATGCACATGCTCCAGTGCATATAAATTGGTTGAAAAATCAAATCTGTGTCCTTGGGTGCATGCTTGGGTCCCATGCAAGAAATGGGAATGAATTTCAAACACGAGGGCACTGTTGATTGCCGGCAAAACATTGAGATGCCTGGTTTTTATATTCTAGTAAATCCAAAAGTCATCTGAAATTCATGAAACTTCGCATGCTATCATGGAGCGGCATCAATATGTCGTGGAACAAATTTTGTCCCATTTGGGGCAGGTTTGGGTATATGGTTGTCACAAAGCGGAGCTTCTCACAACAAGCATGATGGTTTTCGGTAGGGAACGCCCCACCTTTGGGCACGAAACGATATCCATTGCCTCTTATTGCTTTCATTTTTTTCTCGTGTCAACATAGAACAACAGGAGTGTTGTGTGAATTTTTGTGATTTTCGGGGTTCGTTTGGACATTTTTATGCATTAACTGAGTTTTCAATGCATTTATGTCCATAATTCAAATTTGAACTACATGCACATGCTCCAGTGCATATAAATTGATTGAAAAATCAAATATGTGTCCTTGGTGGAATGCTTAGGTCCCATGCATGAAATGGGAATGAATTTCAAACACCAGGGCACCGTTGATTGCCGGCAAAACATTGAGATGCCTGGTTTTAAATTCTAGTAAATCCAAAACTCGTCTGAAATTCGTGAAACTTGGCATGCTACCATGGAGCGGCATCAACACATCGTGGTACAAATTTTGTCCCATTTGGGGCAGGTTTGGGTACATGCTTCTCACAACAAGCATGATGGTTTTCGGTAGGAACGCCCCACGTTTGGGGACGAAAAACGATATCCATTGCCTCTTATTGCTTTAAAAAAAATTCTCGTGTCTACATAGAACAACATGAGTGTTGTGTGAATTTTTGTGATTTTTCAGGGTACGTTTGGACATTTTTATGCATTAACTGAGTTTTCAATGCATTTATGCGCATAATTATAATTTGAACTACGTGCACATGCTCCAGTGCATATAAATTGGTTGAAAAATGAAATCTGTGTGCTTGGGTGCATGCTTAGGTCCCATGCAGAAAATGGAATGAATTTCAAACACCAGGGAACCGTTGATTGCCGGAAAAACATTAAGATGCCTGGTTTTTAAATTCTAGTAAATCCAAAACTCATCTAAAATTCATGAAACTTGGCATGCTATCATGGAGCAGCACCAACATGCCGTGGTACAAATTTTGTCCAATTTGGGGCAGGTTTGGGTATATGCTTCTCACAAAGCGGAGCTTCTCACAACAAGCATGATGGTTTTCGGTTGGGAACGCCCCACCTTTGGGGACGGAACGATATCCATTGCTTCTTATTGCTTTCAATTTTTTTCTCGTGTCAACATAGAACAACAGGAGTTTTGTGTGATTTTTTGTGATTTTTCAGGGTTTGTTTGGACATTTTTATGCATTAACTGAGTTTTCAACGCATTTATGTGTATAATCAAAATTTGAACTACATGCACATGCGCCAGTGCATAAAAATTGGTTGAAAAATCAAATATGTGTCCTTGGGTGCATGCTTAGGTCCCATGCAAGAAATGGGAATGAATTTCAAACATGAGGGCACCGTTGATTGCCGGCAAAACATTGAGATGCCTGGTTTTTAAATTCTAGTAAATCCAAAACTCGTCTGAAATTCATGAAACTTGGCATGCTATCATGGAGCGGCATCAACATGTCGTGGTACAAATTTTGTCCCATTTGGGGCACGTTTGGGTATATTCTTCTCACAAAGCGGAGCTTCTCACAACAAGCATGATGGTTTTCGGTAGGAAACGCCCCACCTTTGGTGACAAAACGATATCCATCGCCTCTTATTGCTTTCAATTTTTTTCTCGTGTCAACATAGAACAACAGGAGTGTTGTGTGAATTTTCGTGATTTTCGGAGTTTGTTTGCTCATTTTTATGCATTAGCTGAGTTTTCAATGCATTTATGTGCATAATTCAAATGTGAACTACGTGCACCTGCTCCAGTGCATATAAATTGGTTGAAAAATCAAATATGTGTCGTTGGGTGCGTGCTTAGGTCCCATGCAATAAATAGGAATGAATTTAAATACACCAGGGCACCGTTGATTGCCGGAAAACATTGAGATGCCTGGTTTTTAAATTCTAGTAAATACAAAACTCATGTGAAATTCATGAAACTTGGCATGCTATCGTGGAGCGGCATCAACACGCCATGGTACAAATTTTGTCCAATTTGGGGCAGGTTAGGGTATATGCTTCTCACAAACCGGAGCTTCTCACAACAAGCATGATGGTTTTCGGTAGGGAACGCCCCACCTTTGGGGACCAAACGATATCCAGTGCCTCTTATTGCTTTCAATTTTTTTTCTCGTGTCAACATAGAACAACAGGAGTGTTGTGTGAATTTTTGTGATTTTTCGGGGTTCGTTTGGACATTTTTATGCATTAACTGAGTTTTCAATGCATTTATGTGCATAATTCAAATTTGAACTACGTGCACATGCTCCAGTGCATATAAATTGGTTGAAATATGAAATATGTGTCCTTGGGTGCATGCTTAGGTCCCATGCAAGAAATGGGAATGAATTTCAAACACCAGGGCACCGTTGATTGCCAGAAAAACATTGACATGCCTGGTCCTTAAATTCTAGTAAATCCAAAACTCGTCTGAAATTCATGAAACTTGGCATGCTATCATGGAGCTGCATCAACATGCCGTGGTACAAATTTTGTCCCATTTGGGGCAGGTTTGGGTATATGCTTCTTATAAAGCGGAGCTTCTCACAACAAGCATGATGGTTTTCGGTAGGGAACGCCCCACCTTTGTGGACGGAACGATATCCATTGCCTCTTATTGCTTTCAATTTTTTTCTCGTATCAACATAAAACAACAGGAGTGTTGTGTGAATTTATGTGATTTTTCGGGGTTCGTTTGGACACTTTTATGCATTAACTGAGTTTTCAATGCATTTATGTGCATAATTCAAATTTGAACTACATGCACATGCTCCAGTGCATATAAATTGGTTGAAAAATCAAATATGTGTCCTTGGGTGCGTGCTTAGGTACCATGCAAAAAATGGGAATGAATTTCAAACACCAGGGCACCGTTGATTGCCGGCAAAACATTGAGATGCCTGGTTTTTAAATTCTAGTAAATCCAAAACTCGTCTGAAATTCATGAAACTTGGCATGCTATCATGGAGCAGCATCAACATGTCGTGGTACAAATTTTGTCCCATTTGGGGCAGGTTTGGGTATATGCTTCTCACAAAGCGGAGCTTCTCACAACAAGCATGATGGTTTTCGGTAGGGAACGCCCCACCATTGGGACGAAACGATATCCATTATCTCTTATTGCTTTCAATTTTATTTCTCGTGTCAACATAAAACAACATGAGTGTTGTGTTAATTTTTGTGATTTTCGGGGTTTGTTTGGACATTTTTATGCATTAACTGAGTTTTCAATGAATTTATGTGCATAATTCAAATGTGAACTACGTGCACATGCTCCAGTGCATATAAATTGGTTGAAAAATCAAATATGTATCCTTGGGTGCATGCTTAGGTCCCATGCAGGAAATGGGAATGAATTTCAAACACCAGGGCACCGTTGATTGCCGGAAAAACATTGAGATGCCTGGTTTTTAAATTCTAGTAAATCCAAAACTCGGCTGAAATTCATGAAACTTGGCATGCTATCATGGAGCGACATCAACAGGCCGTGGTACAAATTTTGTCCCATTTGGGGCAGGTTTGGGTATATGCTTATCACAAAGCGGAGCTTCTCACAACAAGCATGATGGTTTTCGGTAGGGAACGCCCCACCTTTGGGGACGAAACGATATCCATTGCCTCTTATTGCTTTCAAATTTTTTTCTTGTGTGAACATAGAATAACAGGAGTGTTGTGTGAATTTTTGTGATTTTTTGGGGTTCGTATGGAGATTTTTATGCATTAACTAAGTTTTCAATGCATTTATGTGCATAATTCAAATTTGAACTACATGCACATGCGCCAGTGCATATAAATTGGTTGAAAAATCAAATCTGTGTCCCTGGGTGCATGCTTAGGTTCCATGCAAGAAATGGGAATGAATTTCAAACACCAGGGCACCGTTCATTGCCAGCAAAACATTGAGATGCCTGGTTTTTAAATTCTAGTAAATCCAAAACTCGTCTGAAATTCATGAAACTTGGCATGCTATCATGGAGCGGCATCAACATGTCGTGGCACCAATTTTGTCCCATTTGGGGCAGGTTCGGGTATATGCTTCTCACAAACCGGAGCTTCTCACAACAAGCATGATGGTTTTCGGTAGGGAACGCCCCACCTTTGGGGACGAAACGATATCCATTGCCTCTTATTGCTTTCAAATTTTTTTCTCGTGTCAACATAGAACAACAGGAGTGTTGTGTGAATTTTTGTGATTTTTCGGGGTTCGTTTGGACAGTTTTATGCATTAACTGAGTTTTCAATGCATTTATGTGCATAAATCAAATTTGAACTACGTGCACATGCTCCAGTGCATATAAATTGGTTGAAAAATCAATTCTGTGTCCTTGGGTGCATGCTTAGGTCCCATGCAAGAAATGGGAATGAATTTCAAACACCAGGGCACCGTTGATTG
The DNA here is from genome assembly GCF_018294505.1 of Triticum aestivum. Taxonomy (NCBI): domain Eukaryota; kingdom Viridiplantae; phylum Streptophyta; class Magnoliopsida; order Poales; family Poaceae; genus Triticum; species Triticum aestivum. The sequence continues at coordinate 397,698,322 of NC_057814.1, read as the reverse complement.
CCGGCAAAACATTGAGATGCCTGGTTTTTAAATTCTAGTAAATCCAAAACTCGTCTAAAATTCATGAAACTTGGCATGCTATCATGAAGCGGCATCAACATGTCGTGGTACAAATTTGGTCCCATTTGGGGCAGGTTTGGGTATATGCTTCTCACAAACCGGAGCATCTCACAACAAGCATGATGGTTTTCAGTAGGGAACGCCCCACCTTTGGGGGCGAAACAATATCCATTGCCTCTTATTGCTTTCAAATTTTTTTCTCGTGTCAACATAGAACAACAGGAGTGTTGTGTGAATTTTTTTATTTTTCGGGGTTCGTTTGGACATTTTTATGCATTAACTGAGTTTTCAATGCATTTATGTGCATAATTCAAATTTGAACTACATGCACATGCTCCAATGCATATAAATTGGTTGAAAAATCAAATCTGTGTCCTTGGGTGCATGCTTAGGTCCCATGCAAGAAATGGGAATGAATTTCAAACACCAGGGCACCGTTGATTGCCGGCAAAACATTGAGATGCCTGGTTTTTAAATTCTAGTGTCTGAAATTCATGAAACTTGGCATGCTATCATGGAGCGGCATCAAGATGCCGTGGTACAAGTTTTTTCCCATTTGGGGCACGTTTGGGTATATGCTTCTCACAAACCGGATCTTCTCACAACAAGCATGATGGTTTTCGATAGGGAACGCCCCACCTTTGGGGATTAAACGATATCCATTGCCTCTTATTGTTTTCAAATTTTTTCTCGTGTCAACATAGAACAACAGGAGTGTTGTGTGAATTTTTGTGGTTTTTGGGGTTCGTTTGGACATTTTTATGCATTAACTGAGTTTTCAATGCATTTATGTGCATAATTCAAATTTGAACTACATGCACATGCTCCAGTGCTTATAAATTGGTTGAAAAACCAAATCTGTGTCCTTGGGTACATGCTTAGGTCCCATGCAAGAAATGGGAATGAATTTCAAACACCGAGGTACCGGTGATTGCCGGCAAAACATTGAGATGCCTGGTTTTAAAATTCTAGTAAATCCAAAATTCTGTTAACCATTCACATGACGCCACGTGTCTTTGTTTTAATGCCTGTAGGAGGCGCCGTGCGGACAGCTGCTTGACCTTGACTGGACGGGAGGCGTGCGAGCGCTGTCCGGTGCACAGGCTGACCGAGAGGTGTGCAAGCTGTCCTCGAGTGCGCAGGCTCACCGGGAAGCGTGCAAGCTGTACGCTGCGCACGCTCACTGGGAAGCGAGCCCTTTGACTTCCATGGCCGCCCGCCTTTCTCGCATCCTCTCCATTAATTTGCTTTTTAAATATAAAATACTCATCGCAAATGTTTTAGTTAGAACACCCGTATGCAAACCGACAGCTTCCCCAGGAAGCCAAGAGAAAATGTGCCGAGCAGGATTTCTGCAGCTCTTGATTCCACACGATTTAGATAGAACACCCCTATGCAAAGTGAGAGCAGCGCAGGATTTGTGCATCCCTTCAACGCAAACGGTTGTTTTGGATGACCCATGTGCAACCACGTACAAACAATTTGGTAAGATTTGCATCTGTCATATTGGGTATCTTGCCATTTGTCAAACTGGAAAGATTTACATTTATTGATCTAGTAACGTTGGCATTTGTCAATCCTTGTAACACTGCGATTTGTCAAAATATGCAGCTAGAAATCATTAGCACTATGTAATTTTTGCAACTAAAATACAGTAATTAAGCATAGATTTCATTCATAGGTTAAGCAGTCGTTCTTAATTTATAAAAACAGTTCAACTCGATAGCTGAACGGACCAAACTTCTCCCCAATTGTTGCCAACCACGTACTGAAATAGCTAGTTCAACTATATATACTAGCTAATTTTAAGTACGTTGTACAGTTCGACCACACATCTATAGTCAGATGAACTGAACAAAATAGCCCCTAAATACTACTACCACGGAGGGGCTTTGTGCTACATCCGGCAGCCTCTCCTCTGCTGAGCACACTCAGTAAGAGGCAGAGGAGGAGGAGGAGGAGCTTACCGACGAGCTGCACAAATGCAATATGGTGCCTGCCGCTACTACACGTTCAGCGACGCTCGCCAGCTCGAACGCCCATTGCCGCTCCAGACGATCCCTCTCGAAGCGGCCGGACTGCTCGTAGATCTCCTGATTCCTCGCCTCTGCGTTGGCGTGTGCTGCGGCCACGGCTGCGGTAAGGCACTTTGCATGCTCGACAAGGCGCTCCTCCTCCTCCTCCCGCAGGAACTCGATGTAGCACGCAAGGTCGCTGACGCATGTGCGGGCCTCCACCTCTGCCTCCCTCCTTCAGGCGGCGGTGGCGGAGCAGGTGATGATCCCGGCGGTCGACGGTGGGCTGGCGGCCACGGCGGCCGACGATGGGGTGGCGGCCACGACCACTACCTCCCACCTTCGGGCCGCGGTGGCGGAGCGGGTGATGGCCATGGTGGCCGGCAGTGGGGTGGCGGCCATGACGGCCACCTCCCGCCTTCGGTCCGCAGCGGCGGAGCGGGAGATGGCCCTGGCTTTCGACGTTGGTGTGGCGGCAACGGCGGCCGGCAACAGCTGCCGACGGGCAGCGGCGGCGGAGCGTGTGGTGGGTGTTCCATGCACAGCCAACAGGGACGCCATGCGCGCTACACTATGTCGGGGACTGCGCCGCCGCTGCACTGTAGCCTCCCAGCTAGAGCTGTCCTCTGATGACGGCTGAGTGTGATACGTCTCCGTCGTATCTACTTTTCCAAACACTTTTGCCCTTGTTTTGGACTCTAACTTGCATGATTTGAATGGAACTAACCCGGACTGACGCTATTTTCAGCAGACTTTCCATGGTGTTATTTATGTGAAGAAACAAAAGTTCTCAGAATGACCTGAAACTCCACGGAACATCTATTTGGAAATAAAAAAATCCTTGCAAAAGATGAAGACCAGGGGGCCCACACCCTAGCCACGAGGGTGGGGGGCGCTCCCCCCCTAGGGCATGCCCCCCTACCTCGTGGGCCCCCTGGAGCTCCTCCAACCTCAACTCCAACTCTATATATTTGCTTTCGGGGAGAAAAAAAATCAAAGAGAAGGATCCATCGCGTTTTACGATACGGAGCCGCCGCCAAGCCCTAAAACCTCTCGGGAGGGCTGATCTGGAGTCCGTTCGGGGCTCCGGAGAGGGGGATTCGTCGCCATCGTCATCATCAACCATCCTCCATCACCAATTTCATGATGCTCACCGCCGTGCTTGAGTAATTCCATCGTAGGCTTGCTGGACGGTGATGGGTTGGATGAGATCTATCATGTAATCGAGTTAGTTTTGTTAGGGTTTGATCCCTAGTATCCACTATGTTCTGAGATTGATGTTGCTATGACTTTGCTATGCTTAATGCTTGTCACTAGGGCCCGAGTGCCATGATTTCAGATCTGAACCTATTATGTTTTCATGAATATATGTGAGTTCTTCATCCTATCTTGCAAGTCTATAGTCACCTACTATGTGTTATGACCCGGCAACCCCGAAGTGACAATAATCGGGACCACTCCCGGTGATGACCGTAGTTTGAGGAGTTCATGTATTCACTATGTGTTAATGCTTTGTTCCGGTTATCTATTAAAAGGAGGCCTTAATATCCCTTAATTTCCGCTAGGACCCCGCTGCCACGGGAGGGTAGGACAAAAGATGTCATGCAAGTTCTTTTCGATAAGCACGTATGACTATATTCGGAATACATGCCTACATTACATTGATGAATTGGAGCTAGTTCTGTGTCACCCTATGTTATGATTGTTACATGATGAACCGCATCCGGCATAATTCTCCATCATCGATCCAATGCCTACGAGATTTTCCTATATTGTTCTTCGCTTATTCACTTTTCCGTTGCTGCTGTTACAATCACTACAAAACACCAAAAATATTACTTTTGCTACCGTTACTTTTGTTACCGTTACCACTACTATCATATTACTTTTCTACTAAATACTTTGCTGTAGATACTAAGTTATCCAGGTGTGGTTGAATTGACAACTCAGCTACTAATACTTGAGAATATTCTTTGGCTCCCCTTGTGTCGAATCAATAAATTTGGGTTGAATACTTTACAATCGAAAATTGTTGCGATCCCCTATACTTGTGGGTTATCAAGACTATTTTCTGGCGCCGTTGCCGGGGAGCATAGCTCTATTCTTTTAGTCACTTGGGATTTATATCTGCTGGTCACTATGAAGAACTTGAAAGATGCTAAGATGACAATTTATCCCTCAACTACGAGGGGAGGTAAGGAACTGCCATCTAGCTCTGCACTTGATTGACCTTCTGTTTTGAGTAAGCTTGCGACACCTAAACCTGCTTCTGCTATTCATTCTGATATGTCGCATGTTATTGATGATGCCACTTCTGCTATGCATGATACTTATGATGAAACTACTTCTATGCTTGATACTATTGTGCCCCTTAGTGAATTTCTTGATGAACAAATTGCTAGGGCTAGAGAGAAAGAAATTATTGAAACTGATTATATTGATGAAAGTGATGATGAAGACTTGCCTGTTATTCCTGAGGGTTATGTTTTTGATAAAGAAGCTTCTTTAGCTATTTTAGCTTGCAAAGATAGATATGAACTCAAGAGGTTATTAGCTAAATGGAAGCAGCAATCTCTTAACGATAGAATGAAACCTGACCCTGCTTTTGCAACTTCACCTATCTGTGTTACCGATAAGGATTATGAATTCTCTGTTGATCCTGATATAATTACTTTGTTGAATCTGATCCTTTTCATGGCTATGAATCTGAAACTGTTGTGGCACATCTTACTAAATTAAATGATATAGACACCCTGTTCACTAATGATGAGAGATCTCGCTACTTTTATATCCTTAAAATATTTCCGTTCTCATTAAAGGGTGATGCTAAGATATGGTTTAATTCTCTTGATCCTGGTTGTGTGCGTAGTCCCCAGGATATGATTTATTACTTCTCTGCTAAATATTTCCCTGCTCATAAGAAACAAGCTGCTTTGAGGGAAATATACAACTTTGTGCAAATTGAAAAGAAGAGAGTCTCCCACAAGCTTGGGGAGGCTTCTCAAGTTACTTAATGCTTTGCCTGATCATCCTCTCAAGAAAAATGAAATACTTGATATCTTTTATAATGGACTAACCGATGCTTCCAGAGATTACCTGGATAGTTGTGCTGGTTCTGTTTTCAGGGAAAGAACACCGGATGAAGCTGAAATTCTATTGAATAATATGTTGACAAATGAAAATAATTGGACACTTCCTGAGCCAGCTCCTGAGCCAATTCCTAAACCAACTCCGAAGAAGAGAGGTGTTCTATTTCCCAGTCCTGAAGATATGCAAGAGGCAAAGAAATCTATGAAAGAAAAAGGTATAAAAGCTGAAGATGTTAAGAATTTACCTCTTATTGAAGAAATACATGGTCTTAAACTACCGCCTATTGAAGAAACATATGATCTTAATCCATTACCTAATGAAGAAACTCATGGTCTTGATAACCCGACACAGGTAGTAAAGGTAAATTCTCTCTATAGATATGATAAAGCTGAAATCCCTCCTACTAAAATTGCTAGCCAATGCTTGTATGAGTTTGATAATTTTATGGTTAAGCAAGAAGATTTCAATGCTTATTTTGGTAGACAATTTAAACAAAATGCTTATATGATTGAGCACTTGGGTGATTATATGGCTAATGTTAAAGGTGAACTTAAACTCATTAGTAAACATGCTTCTATGGTTACCACTCAAGTAGAACAAGTACTTAAGGCTAGAAATGATTTGCTCAATGAAATGAATAGTAAGAAAAATGATTATGCTATTAGAGTGGCTACTAGAACTGGTAGAATGACTCAGGAACCTTTGTATCCTGAAGGCCACCCTAAGAGAATTGAGCAAGATTCTCAGAGAAATAATATTGATGCACCTAGTCCTTCTAAAAAGAAGAAAAAGAAAAATGATAGGACTTTGCATGCTTCTAGTGAACCTATTGCTGAACCACCTGAGAATCCAAATGATATCTCTATTTCTGATGCTGAAACACAATCTGGTAATGAACATGAACCTAGTGAAAATGTTAATGATGATGTTCATGATGATGCTCAACCTAGTAATGATAATGATGTAGAAATTGAACCTGTTGTTGATCTTGATAACCCACAATCAAAGAATCAATGTTATGATAAGAGAGACTTTGTTGCTAGGAAACATGGTAAAGAAAGGGAACCTTGGGTTCAGAAACCCATGCCTTTCCCTCCCAAACCATCCAAGAAAAAGGATGATGAGGATTTTGAGTGCTTTGCTGAAATGATTAGACCTATCTTTTTGCGTATGCGATTAACTAATATGCTCAAAATGAATCCTTATGCTAAGTATATGAAAGATATTGTTACAAATAAGAGAAAGATACCGGAAGCTGAGATTTCCACCATGCTTGCTAATTACACTTTTAAGGGTGGAATACCAAAGAAACTTGGAGATCCAGGAGTACCAACTATACCATGCTCCATTAAAAGAAACTATGTTAAAACTGCTTTATGTGATCTTGGAGCCGGTGTTAGTGTTATGCCTCTCTCTTTATATCGTAGACTTGATTTGAATAAGTTGGCACCTACTGAAATATCTTTGCAAATGGCTGGTAAATCAACTGCTATACCTGTCGGTATTTGTGAGGATGTGCCTGTTGTGGTTGCAAACGTTACTATTTTAACAGACTTTGTTATTCTTGATATTCCCGAGGACGATAGTATGTCTATTATTCTTGGAAGACCTTTTTTGAATACTGCAGGGGCTGTTATTGGTTGCAACAAAGGCAATGCCACTTTTCATGTTAATGGTAATGAGCATACGGTACACTTTCCGAGGAAACAACCTCAAGTTCATAGTATCAACTCTATTGGAAAAATTCCATCAATTATATTTGGAGGTTTTGAATTTCCTCTTCCTACTGTCAAGAAGAAATATGATATTCTTATTATTGGGGATGTGCATATCCCCGTTGAGGTAACATAGTGTTATTCGAAATTTCTCCGGTTTCATGTTATTCGGAATGAGTTTGTTAACAAGACTTGATCAACCTTGTTAGTGGATTCCTTTTGATGAGCATGAGATGGATGAAACTAGAAGGCACAACCTTCTGTACCCTCTTTCTACTTTCTGTTATTTAGTTGAAATAAAGTAAAAATAATATTTTTCTGTCTGTTTTTGATTTATCCGTGCAATATAAAAATACCCCGAAAATAAAAGTTCTCCAAATGCCCTGAAAATGGAATATGATTTTTTCTGAAATATTTGAGAATATCTGGCACTGAGAACACAGCAGGAGAGGCAAGCACCTGGCCACGAGGGTGGAGGGCGCGCCCTACCCCCCTGGGCGCGCCCCCCTACCTCGTGGGCCCATGGTGGCCCCCCTCCACTTATTCCTGCACCCAAACACTCCTTCTTCCTCCCACAAACACCAATATCCAGCTCAAGCACGAGTTCTAGCTCATTTTTCTGCGATTTTCGATCTCCTTGCTCAAAGCACCTCTCACAAAACTGGTTGGGGAGATTGTTCCTTGGTATGTGACTCCTCCATTGGTCCAATTAGTTTTTGTTCTAGTGCTCTATTCATTGCAAATTTGTGCTTCCTAGGTGACCATGTTCTTGAGATTGCATGTCAAATTTATATGGTTCCAAGTAGTTCTAATGCATGATATAGTCTCTAGGCACTTGTAGGAGTAGTTGCTATCAATTTTATTGAGGTTGGTTCACTTTTGTTTGAAGTTACTAAAAATTTCAGAATATTTCAGAAAATAATGAAGAGATTTTTGAGGGGCTCATCGAGCCGAAGCTCGAAGGAAAACCAAAGTGAAGAAGCACAGAGGCCCAAATATAATTTGCCTCGCACCGCGGAGGTTCGGTCGTGTGAATGGCCTTCCGATGATTTCTTGAGAGAAGCCGGGATTTATGATGATTTCTATTCATTGGCTGAGAATGCTGGCCTCACCGACTTCCTCCGCGACCAACGTCATTAGTATCTCTTACTCACTAATACTTTTGTGCAAAACTTCTACTATTTTCCTAAAGAAACACCTCCTTCAGTAGAGTTTCATTTATATGATGTTGTTAAGAAGATGCCACTAGATGAATTTTGCAAGGTTTGCAAAATACCCTTCGAGGGTACCTTAGATGAACCACATCATAAAGATGTGGACGGGTTTATTGACACCTTTATTGTGGGGGAAACCAGGAAGGTTTCCGATGCAAGAATCACTAGCATAAATTTTCCTGTTTTACGCTACTTTGCTATATTTTCTAGTCGTTGCTTAATTGGTCGCGGAAACTGTGGAAACCTTAGTGTTCCTGATATTATCATTTTGCTCCATGGTTTATATTCCGATAACACCGTTAGTATGGGCGGTATTATTGCTAAACGGTTAAGTCTGAACCGTACTAAGGGTCCCATCTTTGGAGGTATTTACGCTTCGCGCCTTGCTGCATATTATAATATACCTATTAGGCTCTATGAGAAAGAAGAAAAATTGTTGGCCAATGCTTATTTAGATTATAAGAGTATGTTAGCGCATGACTTTATTGTTAAGAATAAGGAAGGGGAGCTTAAATACAAATTGTTCTTTGATAAACATCACCCTGAGACTACTACCTTGCCTGCTCCTTCCTTGTTTAATTTATCTGAAGGTCCGTATCTCGTTCCGTGGGCGGCCATTTACGCTTACCGGAACCCTACACCAGCCCCGGAGCCGGAACCACAATTTGAGCCTCCACGACAATCTGATTACTTTTGGGATCCGGAGATGACTGCCAGCCAGTGGCAGTCAGAGTCCTCTTCATCTCAGTACGACCCCAGCTACACCTACGGGTATCCGCTAGGCCATCCTTGGCAATGAACCAACTTAGGCCAAAAGCCTAAGCTTGGGGGAGTACGTATTTCTCACCGACATTACATTTATGTTTACACACACTCATTGCTAGATGTCGGTGCTCATACTTTTTCACTGTAATATCCATGCTAGTTTATTTTCTTTTTCTTGCTTTCTTCTTGTGTGTTTAATAAACCTTGAGAAAAACCAAAAAAAATAGTGTAGCTTCTAGCTAGTTTACTTTTCTTGCTGTAGTAGTAATAATTAAAAGAAAACCGAAAAATATTTCCCGTTCTTCTTTTGCTTGTTGGGAGCTTTCCCGTGTAAATAGTTTTATTTCTTTTCTTTTCTTTGGGGGTCGATAGGAGAAGACCATGATTAAATTGTTGAAGTGGCTCTTATATGCATTATTGTTGATTTAACCAAGAGCCCATATTGCCTTGTCTTCTCCTGTTTATTGAATGCTCGTAGATTCCAGCTTAGTCCAATGCACGTACACTCTTATTATTATTCACATCGTTCGGTCGTGCAAGTGAAAGGCAATTATGACAATATATGATGGACTGACTGAGATGAGAAAAGTTGGTATGAACTCGACCTCTCTTGTTTTTGTAAATATGATGAGTTCATCGTTCCGGATTCAGCTTATTATGAATAAACATGTTTGCAATGACAATTAGAGATCATAGTTGCTTGTGCCATGCTTGATTAACTATGAGTTATAATGGTTTACCTTGCGTGCCAACATGCTATTAAAATGGTTGTGATGTGGTATAGTGGGGTGGTATCCTCCTTTGAATGATTTAAGTGACTCGACTTGGCCCATGTTCACACATGTAGTTGAAACAAATCAACATAGCCTTCACGATATTTATGTTCATGGTGGATTATATCCTACTCATGCTTGTACTCAATGTTCATTAATTTTAATGCATGTTCATGACTATTGTCGCTCTCTAGTTGGCCGCTTCCCATGTCTTTTGCTAGCCTTCACTTGTACTAAGCGGGAATACTGCTTGTGCATCCAATCCCTTAAACCCCAAAGTTATTCCATATGAGTCCACTATACCTTCCTATATGCGGTATCTACCTGCCGTTCCAAGTAAATTTGTATGTGCCAAACTCTAAACCTTAAAATAAACATTCTGTTTTGTATGCTCGAATAGCTCATGTATCAACTAGGGCTGCCCTTATCTTCCATGCTAGGTGGGTTATTCTCAAGAGGAGTGGACTCCGCTCCTCATTCAAGAGAAAATGGCTGGTCACCGGGATGCCTAGTCCCATGCTTTATGCAAACTAAATCAAAATAATTGCAAACAAAACTCCCCCTGGGACTGTTGCTAGTTGGAGACACTCGTTGTTTCGAGCAAGTCATGGATTGATGCTTGTTGGTGGAGGGGGAGTATAAACTTTACCATTCTGTTTGGGAACCGCCTATAATGTGTGTAGCATGGAAGATATCGCCATCTCTTGGTTGTTATGTTGACAATGAAAGTATGCCGCTCAAAATATTATTTATCTCTATTTCAAAACCGAGCTCTGGCACCTCTACAAATCCCTGCTTCCCTCTGCGAAGGGCCTATCTATTTACTTTTATGTTGAGTCATCACCATCTTATTAAAGAGCACTAGCTGGAGAGCGCAGCTGTCATTTTCATCCATTACTATTAATTTATATTGGGTATGACTATGATTGGATCTCTTTTACCATGAATTACAATGTCTAGTCAGTCCTTGATCTTTAAAGGTGCTCTGCGTTTATGTTTTGCGGTCTCACAAAGGGCTAGCGAGATACCATCTTGTTATATCATATCATGATTGTTTTGACAAAGTGTTGTCATCCGAGATTTATTATTATGGCTCGCTAGTTGATTATGCCATTGATATGAGTAAACATGAGACCTAAGAGTTGGATCTCTCGGTGGTGTACACCATCGACCCGGCCGTGGTGGACGACTACATCAACAGCGTTGAGCAGTTGCTTGCTGGAGACAAGTACAAGGTGGTCGGCATCGACCTCAAGTACACCGCCGGTCGTCCCGGCATAGATCAGAAGGTTGCCGTTGCCCAGTTGTGCATGCGCCATCATGTCCTCATCTACCACTATAGCATGGCCACAGAGCCTTGTGACCGTTTCAATAGGTTTGTCAACAGCACTGACTACAAGTTCGCCACGGTGGATACCACCAACGATGTAAAAGCGCACATTGTTACGGGCTTGGCCTGCAAGAACCTTATCGAAATCCATGAACACTACACGGTCTGGGGCAGCACGAAGAAGGACTCCCTAGTCGAACTCGCCTTGGCCATCATCGACCCCTACTACGAAAAGATGAAGCAGGATGCCTAGAGAACAAGTCATGTATCCTGGCACGGGGCCTGGATGTGGCAACTGGATGAACCTCACCTCAGGTTTGCGGCCAAGAGCGTGTACACATGCTACGAGATGCACATGCGGATTGTTGACATGAGGAAGTGCCTCGTTACCCAAATCAACGAGCCTAGATCGAGCCACAAGCAGAGCAAGCGTCACAAGAAGTAGATGATGATTAGATGATCTTTTATGCTAGTTAATCATGCATGTAATATATAGTTTACTTTATTGGTGTGTGTGGAAATGTCATGTGTGTAGTATCCACCTATGTAATTATGCATGTAATAGTTTACTTTGGTGTGCGCAAATGCCATGGTTGTAATAGCCACCTATGTAAGTGGATGTTTAATTTGGTTATGCAAGCATGTCCTTATAAGTGTGTGTATATATATGTGTGTTGTTGTTCTGTATGCAATCCCATCGCACAACACACACGTCTTATTAGCAGCAACCGTCTGTGTTATTATCGGTCTTCACACACATTTCTGATTACAGACCTGTTTGCCGCGTATCACACACATCTTGTTCATTTGAACCGTTTCTGTTCTCATGTCTCAACACAAACAGTTCATCCGAGTCAACCGCATGTCGTATATCGCACACACCTTTCATTTGGCTGGCCATTTCGTTTACGTTGCCTAATCACAAACAGTTCATCCGAGTGAACCGTATGCTGTGTATCGCACACGCCTTCATATGGCTGCCCGTTTCTTTTGTTCCTCCTCATCACAAACAACTAATTGAAGTGAACCGTATGCCCTTCATCGCACACGCAACTAAAACCTGAACCGTGTTTGATGCATCCGTCATTGCAAATGTTTTATACATTTCTGACGGTTTTCATACAGCACCGTTTGCGATTATTGCATCGCACATAGTTTCTCGAAGGGTCTCTGATCGTAGTGTCGTGTTAGCAGCATCCTGCATAGTGTTTGCATGATTTGATATCTTTGTATTTCTCTTTGAATTATCGGTTTGGTTTGGCCAACTAGATTGGTTTTTTCTTGCAATGGGAGAGGTGCTTAGCTTTGGGTTCAATCTTGCGTGATTTCCCCCAGTGACAAAGTAGGGGTAGCGAGACACGTATTGAATTGTTGCTATCGAGGATAAAAAGATGGGGTTTTCATCATATTGCTTGAGTTTATTCCTCTACCTCATATCATCTTACTTAAGGCGTTACTCCGTTCTTTATGAACTTAATACTCTAGATTCATGCTGGATAGCGGTCGATGTGTGGAGTAAAAGTAGTAGATGTAGGCAGGGTCGGTCTACTTGACACAGACGTGATCCCTATATTGCCTAATCATTGCCTTGAATATCGTCGTAACTTTGTGCTTTTCTATCAATTGCTCGATAGTAATTAGTTCACCACCGTATTATTTGCCTTCATGAGAGAAGCCTCTAGTGAAACCTATGCCCCCGGGTCTATTTTCCATCATATTAGTTTCCGATCTACTATTTTGCAATCTTTTATTTTCAGATCTATAAACCAAAAAAACAAAAATATTTTATATTTTGTTTAGTTCTATCTATCTCTATCTGATCTCACATTTGCAAGTGACTGTGAAGGTATTGACAACCCCTTTATCGTGTTGGGTGCAAGTGTTTGATTGTTTGTGCTGGTGCATTTATTGGGGACTTACGTGTTTCTCCTACTGGATTGATACCTTGGTTCTTAACCGAGGGAAATACTTACCTCTACTGTGCTGCATCACCATTTTCTCTTCAAGGAAAAAACCAACGCAAGCTCAAGCAGTAGCAGGAAGAATTTATGGCGCCGTTGTCGGGGAGATCTACGTCAAGCCTACCAAGTACCCATCATAAACTCTCATCTCTTGCATTCATTATTCACCATTCGCCTCTCGTTTTCCTCTCCCCCACTTCTAAAACGTTTTTCGAAAAGATTTGCGCTTTTCTTCGCCCTTCTTCCATTCATCTTTTCGCTTGCTTTTTGTTTGCTCGTGTGTTAGATTGCTTGCTTTGTCATGATGACTAAAGAGAATACCAAATCGTGTGACTTTTCCAGTACTAATAATAATGATTTTATTAGTACTCCGATTGCTCCCGCCACTAGTGCGGAATCTTATGAAATTAATGCCGCTTTGCTGAATCTTGTTATGAAAGATCAATTTTCCGGCCTTCCTAGTGACGATGCCGCATCCCATCTAAATAATTTCGTTGAGTTGTGTGATATGAAAAAGAAGAATGATGTGAATAATGATATTGTCAAATTGAAGCTATTTCCGTTCTCACTACGAGATCGTGCTAAAACTTGGTTTTCATCTTTGCCTAAAAATTGTATTGATTCATGGAATAAGTGTAAACATGATTTTATTTCCAAGTATTTTCCTCCCGCTAAGATCATCTCCCTTAGGAACCATATTATGAATTTTAAGCAACTTGACCACGTACATGTTGCACAATCTTGGGAGAGGATGAAATTGATGATACGGAATTGCCCTACTCATGGTTTAAATTTGTGGATGATCATACAAATTTTTTATGCCAGAATAAGTTTTGCTTCTAGAAATCTTTTAGATTCAGCCACAGGAGGTACTTTTATGGAAATTACTTTAGGAGAAGCTACTAAACACCTAGATAATATTATGCTTAATTATTCTCAATGGCATACCGAAAGATCTTCCACTAGTAAAAAAGTGCATGCGATTGAAGAGATTAATGTTTTGAGTGGAAAGATGGATGAACTTATGAAGTTGTTTGCTAGCAAGAGTGCTTCTATTGATCCTAATGATATGCATTTGTCCAGATTGAGAATAATAATGAATCTATGGATGTGAATTTTGTTGGTAGGAACAATTTTGGTAATAATGTGTATAGAGGTAATTTTAATCCTAGGCCGTTCCCTAGTAATTCCTCTGATAATTATGGTAATCCCTACAAAAATTCTTATGGAAATTATAATAAGATGCCCTCTGATCTTGAGAATAGTATTAAAGAATTTATGAGTTCGCAAAAGAATTTCAATGCTTTGGTTGAAGAAAAATTGCTTAAGATTGATGTTTTGGCTGGGAACGTTGATAGAATTTATCTTATGATTGATTCTTTGAAAATTAGATCTATTACACCCAAGCATGATATTAATGAATCTCTAAAAGCAATGATAATTTCCATTAATGAGTGCAAAGAAAGAACCGCTAAGATGCGTGCTAAGCGAGATGGTTTGTAAAAGCGTGTTCTTCTAGTCTTTGTGAAAATAATGATGAAGATCTTAAAGTGATTGATGTGACTCCTATTGAATCTTTGTTTTTAAATATAAATCTTGATAATATGTGACTGGAGATTAGTCAACTTTAGTTAAAAGGCGTCCCAATAATTTGGAGTTTATTGATCTTGATGCAAAAATTGATAAAAGTGGGATTGGAGAGGTAAAAACTTTAAGTAGCGATGAACCCACTCTTTTGGATTTCAAGGAACTTAATTATGATAATTGTTCTTTAATAGATTGTATTTCCTCGTTGCAATCCATGTTGAATTCTCCTCATGCTTATAATCAAAATAAAGCTTTTACTAAACATATCATTGATGCTATGATGAAATCTTTTAAAGAAAAGCTTGAATTGGAAGTTTCTATCCCTAGCAAACTTTATAATGAGTGGGAACCTACTATTAAGAATAATATTAAAGATTATGAGTGCCATGCTTTCTGTGATTTGGGTGCTAGCGTTTCAACGATTCCAAAAACTTTATGTGATGTGTTAGGTTTCCGTGAATTTGATGACTATTCTTTAAATTTGCATCTTGTGGATTCCACTATTAAGAAACCTATGGGAAGGATTAATGATGTTCTTATTGTTGAAAAATAGTAATTATGAGCGTGTAGATTTCATTGTTCTTGATATAGATTGCAATCCTACATGTCCTATTATTCTTGGTAGACCTTTCCTTAGAACGATTGGTGGAATTATTGATATGAAAAAAGGAAACATTTGATTTCAAGTTTCGTTAAGGAAAGGCATGGAACAATTTCCTAGAAAGAAAATTAGGTTGCCATATGAATCTATTATGAGAGCTACTTATGGATTGCATACCAAAGATGACAACATCTAGATTTATGTTTTTATGCCTAGCTAAGGCCGTTAAACAATATCGCTTGTAGGGAGGCAAACCAATCTTATTTTGTTCTTACTTTTTTGGTTATGTTTTTCAATAAATAATCCATCTAGCCTCTAGTTAGAAGTGTTTTTGTGTTTTAATTAGTGTTTGTGCCAAGTAATACCTTTGGGATGGCTTATGGTAATAGTTGATTTGATCTTGCTGAAAAACAGAAACTTTTGCGCCCAGGAAAATAATTTTCATTTTTAACAAAAGCGTGATAAAATACTGATTCTTTTTTAAGAAGATTAATATACAAATTTCCCAGGTTTTTCTAATTTCTCAGAATTTGTGGAGTTACAGAAGTATTCTAGATTTCCAGTTTGATACAGACTGTTCTGTTTTTGACAGATTCTGTTATCTATGTGTTGTTTGCTTATTTTGATGAATCTATGGGTAGTATCGGGGGGTATGAACCATGGATAAGTCAGAATACAGTAGACATTACACCAATATAAATAAATAATGAGTTCACAACAGTACCAAAAGTGGTGATTTTATGTTCTTATACTAACGGATCTCATGAGATTTTCTGTTGAGTTTTGTGTTGTGAAGTTTTCAAGTTTTGGGTAAAGATTTGATGGACTATGAAATAAGGAGTGGCAAGAGCCTAAGCTTGGGGATGCCCAAGGCACCCCAACGTAATAATCCAGGACAACCAAGAGCCTAAGATTGGGGATGCCCCGGATGGCATCCCCTCTTTCGTCTTCGTCTATCGGTAAATTTACTTGAGGCTATATTTTTATTCACCACATGATATGTGTTTTGCTTGGAGCGTCTTGTATGATATGAGTCTTTACCTTTTAGTTGGACACAATCATCCTTGTTGTACACACGTTTTGAGAGGGACACGCATGAATCGTGATTTATTAAAATAATCTATGAGCTTCACTTATATCTTTTGAGCTAGGCAATTTTGCTCTAGTGCTTCACTTATATCTTTTTAGAGCACGGCCGTGGCTTTATTTTGTAGAAATTATTGAACTCTCATGCTTCACTTATATTATTTTGAGATTCTCTCTAAACAGCATGGTAATTTGCTTTGGTTATGAATTTAGTCCTAATATGATGGGCATCCAAGAGGGATATAATAAAAACTTTCATAGAAAGTGCATTAAATTCTATGAGAATTTTGATTCCTTATGATTGTTTTGAGATATAAAGATGGTGATATTAGAGTCATGCTAGTGAGTAATTGTGGATTGTAGAAATACTTGTGTTAAAGTTTGTGATTCCTGTAGCATGAACGTATGGTGAACCGTTATGTAACGAAGTTGGAGCATAATTTGTTTATTGATTGTCTTCCTTATGAGTGGGGGTCGGGGAAGAGCGATGATCTTTTCCTACCAATCTATCCCCCTAGGAGCATGCGCGTAGTACTTTGTTTCGATGACTAATAGATTTTGCAATAAGTATGTGAGTTCTTTATGACTAATGTTGAGTCCATGGATTATACGCACTCTCACCCTTCCACTATTGCTAGCCTCTCTAGTACCGTGCAACTTTCGCCGGTGCCTTACACCCACCTTTTACCTTCCTCAAAACTACCACCATACCTACCTATCATGGCATTTTCATAGCCATTCCGAGATATATTGCCATGCAACTTCCATCGTTCCGTTTTATTATGACACGCTCCATCATTGTCATATTGCTTTGCATGATCATGTAGTTGACATCGTATTTGTGGCAAAGCCACCATTCATATTTTTTATACAAGTTGCTCTTGAGTCATTGCACATCCCGGTACACCGCCGGAGGCATTCATATAGTCATATCTTGTTCTACTATCGAGTTGTAATTCTTGAGTTGTAAGTAAATAAAAGTGTGATGATGATCATTATTAGAGCATTGCCCCATGTGAGAAAATAATGATGGAGACTATGATTCCCCCACAAGTCAGGATGAGACTCCGGACGAAAAAAGAGAGAAAAGAAGAAAATGAGAGAAAAGAGAGAAGGGACAATGTTACTATCTTTTTTCCACACTTGTGCTTCAAAGTAGCACCGTGATCTTCATGATAAAGAGTCTCCTATGTTGTCACTTTCATATAGTAGTGGGAATTTTTTTTATTATAGAACTTGGCTTGTATATTTCAGTGATGGGCTTCCACAAATTGCCCTAGGTCTTCGTGAGCAAGCGAGTTGGATGCACACCCACTTAGTTTCTTTTTGAGCTTTCATAAACTTATAGCTCTAGTGCATCCATTGCATGGCAATCCCTACTCAATTACATTGATATCTATTGATGGGCATCTCCATAGCCCGTTTATACGCCGCCTAGTTGATGTGATACTATCTCCTTCTTTTTGTCTTCTCCACAACCACCATATTCTATTCCACCTATAGTGCTATATCCATGGCTCACGCTCATGTATTGCATGAAAGTTGAAAAGGTTCGAGAACATCAAAAGTATGAAACAATAGCTTGGCTTGTCATTAGGGTTGTGCATGATATAAATATTTTGTGTGATGAAGATGGAGCATAGCCAGACTATATGATTTTGTAGGGATATCTTTCTTTGTCCATGTTATTTTGAGAAGACATGATTACTTTATTAGTATACTTGAAGTATTATCGTTTTTATGTCAATATTAAACTTTTGTTTTGAATCTTATGGATCTGAACATTCATGCCACAATAAAGAAAATTACATGGATAAATATGTTAGGTAGCATTCCACATCAAAAAAATTGATTTTATCATTTACCTACTTGAGGACGAGCAGGAATTAAGCTTGGGGATGCTTGATATGTCTCCAACATATCTATAATTTTTTATTGTTCCATGCTATTATATTATCTATTTTGGATGTTTTATATGCATTAATATGCTATTTTATATTATTTTTGGGACTAACCTATTAACCTAGAGCCTAGTACCAGTGTCTGTTTTTCCTTGTTTTTGAGCTTCGAGAAAAGGAATACTAAACGAAGTCCAAGCGGAATAAAACTTCACGATGATTTTCTTGGACCAGAAGACACCCAGGGGACTTGGAGTCCAAGCAAGAAGAGCCGCTAGGCAGCGGCAAGGGTGGAGGGTGCGTCCTAGGGGCGCGCCCCCCTACCTTGTGGGCCCCTCGGGAGTCCCCTGGCCTAGCTCTTCCTCCTATATATTCACATATATTCCAGAACCACCAGAAGCATCCACGCAAACACTTCTCCACCGCCGCAACCTTCTTTTCCCGTGAGATCCCATCTTGGGGCCTTTTCCGGCATCCTACCAGAGGGGGATTCGATCACGGAGGGCATCTACATCAACTCTATTGCCCTTCTGATGAAGCGCGAGTAGTTTACCACAGACCTACGGGTCAATGCTAGTAGCTAGATGGCTTCTTCTCTCTCTTTGATTCTTAACACCATGTTCTCCTCGATGTTCTTGGAGATCTATCTGATGTAAACTTCTTTCGCGGTGTGTTTGTCGAGATCTGATGAATTGTGGATTTATGATCAGCTTATCTACGAATATTATTTGGATTTTCTCTGAATTCTTATATACATGATTTGATATCTTTGTATTTCTCTTCGAATTACCGGTTTGGTTTGGCCAACTCGATTGGTTTTTCTTGCAATGGGAGAGGTGCTTAGCTTTGGGTTCAATCTTGCGTGATTTCACCCAGTGACAAAGTAGGGGTAGCAAGACACATATTGTATTGTTGCCATCGAGGATAAAAATATGGGGTTTTCATCATAATCATTGCCTTGGATATCGTCATAACTTTTCTCTTTTCTATCAATTGCTCGACAGTAATTCGTTCACCCACCATATTATTTTCCTTCATGAGAGAAGCCTATAGTGAAACCTATGGCCCCCGTGTCTATTTTCCATCATATTAGTTTCCGATCTACTATTTTGCAATCTTTTATTTTTAGATCTATAAACAAAAAAATTATCTTTTGTTTAGTTCTATCTATCTCTATTAGATCTCACCTTTGCAAGTGACCGTGAATGGATTGACAACCCCTTTATCACGTGGGGTGCAAGTGTTTGATTGTTTGTGCAGGTGCATCTATTGGGGACTTGCGCGTTTCTCCTACTGGATTAATACCTTGGTTCTTAACTGAGGGAAATACTTACCTCTATTGTGCTGCATCACCCTTTTCTCTTCAAGGGAAAAACCAACGCAAGCTCAAGAAGTAGAAGTAATTTATTGGCCAGAAAATAGGGCAAATGAAGCATCAGGGTGCCCACAAACCAGGCTGGTGCGCCTACCCCTTGGGCGAGCAACCTGGGATTGTGGCCCCATCGCATGTCTTCTGGTCTCTCCCCGAAGCTTCTTGGATCTCTTATGTTCTAGAAAAAAATTGTCGTAAAGTTTCATCGTGTTTGGACTTTGGTAGGTACGGTTTTTCTGCGAAACAAAAAACATGCAAAAAAACATTAACTGACAATGGACACTAAGTGATGCGGAGCATCCCATGGTCATCCCCATGGACCTACCTACGTCTCCCATGACACCACTTGGACCAATGACAAGAGCACGAGCAAAGGCTATCGAAGATAAGGTGACCTCGCTCCTCTCTGAACTACCACTTTCTATACATGAGACATGGCTACTACCTCAAGCGGAAACACTATGTGTGATCAGGTACTTGAAGGAAGGCCACGGAGCAGCTACATCCAACGGACAAGACGGTGAGGACACCAAGTACAAGGGACAAGAAGAAGAGCTGCCATTGAAGCTACAGCCACCGGACGACCGGTCGGGACCGAACGTCCGGCACCTGAAGCCCAAGCTACCCAAGTCCCAGCTGACGCAAGATACAGCGAGCGGACGTCCGGCAAGGACCGGACGACCGGCCACACCTCCCAGCGAGCGGACGACCGGCCAAGATCGGACATCCGGCGCCACCGCACCCGAGCCAAAATTAGCGGGAGTCCCAAGTGACCGGACGTCCGGCGCCACCTTCACAGAACGGAAATAACGGAAGTCTGGCGACTACCGAACGTCCGGACGCCCACGAGCCACCGGACGACTAGCCCCCAGCAGACGTCCGGTACCTGTCTGCGTACAAAGCTCAGGCCCGAGGCCCATGTATCCCTCTCCCACTTACCCCTTCGTGGACCTAGACTATATATACTCCTCCACCTCCTCCTAGTTAAGGTTAGCGTTGTGTTAGCTCATATGTGAGATAGAGCTTCGCTCATCCATCCGGATCTACTACTTTGCGAGGGACCGACACCTCTTCGGAGAAGATCCACTTGGATTCAAGACCCCTAACAGGAAGACCTCAAGACCTCCTCTTGGAGAAGAACCGGTTACCTATGTATCGTCCTTTGTTGGATTCGGATCGTGTATCTCTTTGGGTTTCGAGGATCTAGCATATGTGTGACCTAATCTCGTTGGTTTGAGTGTTTCTCTTGTGTTCCCCTTCGTGATTTCCCCTTGTGTTCTTCGTGTTCATCGCGGGATCCGCTCCTTTCGTGAAAGATCGGCCGTATAGGGTTCCACCCTACATCATCTTGGTATCATGAGCCACGTTGATCACGATTTTGGAGCCTCCCCTCTTCGTTTTCTAGCTTGATTTTGTTGTGTTCTTCCCCAATTTTGAAAATCCCCCACCAAAAATAGCCCCAATTTTTTTTGTGATTTGTTGGTGTGATGAAGTTTTGTTGGATTTGATCCATGGATTTGCTTTTGCCATGAGTGGATCTAGCTTTTTCCCTTCTTTTTGAGCTTTTCCATCCACAAAATCGCCCGGATTTGACTGATTTCGCCACCACCACCACGAACCCTAGCTGTTCATCCCGTGCCCGAAATTGCCCAGACACCGGACGTCCGCCAGCCACCAGACGCCTGATGACCGGACGACCGCTCCACCATCGGACGTCCGATGTTTCCTGACGAAACTGAAAAATTTCAATTCGGCTACCACCACCTCTACACTTCCGCATACGCACTCCTATACCCTTTCCACCTCCGCATACGCACTCCTATACCATACTCGCTTTCCGCAACCACCATTGCTTACTCGTTTCACACTCCGACACAATTTTGCCACATTTGGGTTTGAGAACTTGAGTTGTGGTTCCCGTTTCCTAACGTGTTTTGGCTACTTAGGGACGGTTCGACATCAATATCACCGCCGCTCATCTTCGCCACGGATTCGTCATCGACAACAACCACTCCACCATTTTGACACCATACCATAAGCAAGAACGGTAACCTCTTCTTGGTTTCGTGATACCCCATCATTATACACTCTTGCCATTACATTGATCACCACCATAGCCCATTTTTCCTAACTTACCCATCGAGACTAGCCTTTGAGTATTGCCGGCAACGTGACTTGTGCACATTAGTGATCATACTTCCCATAGCATACATACCGTATCATCTTGGTGCATATCTTGGTATCATCTCTTGTGCCACGAAGTTGTCACCGCATACACAATTGCTATCTTGGTTCGTAAAGCATTGCATGAGAAAAGAGCTCAAAAGAGAAAGAGCCAAACAAGCTTTTAAGCAAAAAGGGAAAGATAAGCAAAGAGCTTATAAGCAAGAACCATAGCATCATACTACATTAAGATTGTCATACTTGATCATCTCGGATCATATCATCGGACTACCATACATATAGCCTACTTGGGATAGAAGTCGTTGCATTTTTGCTTAGTAGGTTGGGCACAAGTTTCATATTCGTCTATTGTGCAATCGTGCTAGCGTCTCTCTAGTGTTGTGCAACAAGAGCATTTTCGTGGATTCCACATTTTGGCTCATTCCTTGGTTACACGGCCCCACTTATCTATTTGCGTGTGTGTTTCCGTGTATGACATCTTGCTATTGGTCTACTTGTTGCATTTGCAATTTGTGAATTTTTTCCAACATTTTTGAAGCTCACTAACAATTGCATCAAATTTTGTGCCACCATCTTAACCAAGCTCCACCATAAGCTTTTACTTGTGTAGGTGTGAGAAACCAACAAGAATTGGTACCAATTGTGATATTTCCTTGTTCCACATTTGACTGATCATTGATCCATCTTCAACATCGGTCAAGGTACATTTGGTATAAGTTCTTCTCTTTCTCCCACTCACATATTTCCTTGGAATGGATAGGCCAAGTACTTCTACTAACCCACTCTTCATCGAGCAAGATGACGACATGTCCTCCTACGTCATAAAGAGCCACCTTTTTGGTGCACAACAAGCTTTGCATCAAGAGCAACAAGCAATGAGCGACCGCATTGACCATCTCGCCGCCGACTTGCGACTATCCAAACAACGTACAAGAGACTACTTCGACAACAAGCTCAACGAACACAAACAAGAGAATGACGCAAGAATGGACGAGATTCGTGCCTTGTTGGTCAACCGCTCTTCTACCACTTCGTCCTACTCAAGACGGAGCCGCTCGAGTCGACACTCCGACGACACTATCTCTGGCTCAAGTACTCTGACATTGAACACTCTTCGTCGTGCCGCGCGTCAAGATCGTCAAGAAACCACAATCCTCTACACGACTACGACTCTCAAGATCAAGTTCGCGTGCAAGAACATCGACACCGTCAAAACCAAGCAACTTTCGCGCAAGCACAAGAACGGCAACGCCAATGCCAGAAGAAGAGGAAGAGCGACCACGACTACACCAAGATGCACAATATGCCGAGGCACAACGTCAAGAACAACAACTACGTGAAGCTCAAGCACTTGAAGTGCAATGTGCCCTCTGAGATTCAAGTTCAGCCGTAGCCACGCGCAACTTGCAAGCTCGTGAGCAACAAAAAGCGCTTCGCGAAGAAGTTCAAGAGAGGAACTATCAAGCTCGCGTGCATCGTCAAGTTCTTCAAGCTCCTCCACAAGCTTGACAAGCTCCTCCACAAGCTCGACAAGAACATCAGGTTCACCAAGAGCAAGAAGACAATGGAAATCCTCCAAGACAAGAGCAAGTTGAGGGAGACAATCCTCCTCATCAAGGACTTCATCATCCCCGACCCCAACACAATGAAGAGCAACGCTACGGCAAGCTAAAGTTCACCATGCCTAAGTTTTTCAGAAGCAATGATCTCGAAGAGTACCTTTCGTGGGCATTGAAGGTTGACAAAATCTTCCACTTGCACAACTATGAGGAAGAGAAGAAGATCGCGATGGCATCCCTTGAGTGTCAAGACTACATCCTCATTTGGTGGGAACAAGTCATTGAGCACCGAGAGGCAAGAGGTGAACCACCCATCACAACTTGAGCGCAAATGAAGGATGTCATGAGAGCAAATTTCGTTCCTACCTACTACAACCGCGACCTCTTCAAGAAACTCCAACTACTCAAGCAAGGAACCAAGAGCGTTGAAGAGTACTTCAAGGAAATGGAGATTGCCATGATACGAGCCAATGTCGCGGAAGATGATGAGCAAACTATGGCACGTTTCTTGAATGGACTCAATCATCCTATCAAGAAGATCGCCGACTTCCAACCATACTCGAACCTCATCGAGCTAGTGCATCAAGCTACCAAGGCGGAACGTCAAGTGCAAGATGACTTCAAATATGCCAAGTTCTCATCCAAGTCCCATGGTTCCTCCAACCCTCAAGCTTCAACGACTTCAACACCTTCTACCTCAACCAAGCCATCTACAAGCAACGGCGACAAGTCAAGTTACAAGAAAACTTCGACAACCTCAAGTCGTCCTCCTACTATAAGCAACTTCAAGCCGAGAGCTTCATCATCATCTTTCCCAACCGATGAGACCATCAAGACAAGTTCCTTCAAATGCTTCACCTGTGGCGGCCGAGGCCACAAGTCCTTTGAATGTACAAACAAGCGCACCATGATCTTCAACGATTATGGTACTGCTACCTCTTGAGCATGCATTGGTTTTCCCTTGAAGAGGAAAGGGTGATGCAGCAAAGTAGCGTAAGTATTTCCCTCAATTTTTGAGAACCAAGGTATCAATCCAGTAGGAGACTACACACAAGTCGCCTAGTACCTGCACAAACAATCAAGAACCTTGCAACCAACGCGATAAAGGGGTTGTCAATCCCTTCACAGCCACTTGCAAAAGTGAGATCTGATAAAGATAATAAGATAAATATTTTTGGTATTTTTGTTGTATAGATTGGAAAATAAAGACTGCAAAGTAAATAGTAAATGAGAATTATAGATTGGAAACTTATATGATGTAAAGTAGACCCGGGGGCCATAGGTTTCACTAGTGGCTTCTCTCATGATAGCATGTATTATGGTGGGTGAACAAATTACTGCCGAGCAATTGATAGAAAAGCGCATAGTTATGATGATATCTAAGGCAATGATCATGAATATAGGCATCACGTCCATGTCAAGTAGACCGAAACGATTCTGCATCTACTACTATTACTCCACACATCGACCGCTATCCAGCATGCATCTAGAGTATTAAGTTCATAAGAACGAAGTAACGCATTAGGCAAGATGACATGATGTAGAGGGATAAACTCAAGCAATATGATATAAACCCCATCTTTTTATCCTCGATGGCAACAATACAATACGTGTCAGTTCCCTTTCTTTCACTGGGATTGAGCACCGCAAGATTCCAAAGCTAAGCACTTCTCCCATTGCAAGAAAGACCAATCTAGTAGGCCAAACTAAACCGATAATTCGAAGAGACTTGCAAAGATATCAAATCATGCACATAATAATTTCGAGAAGAACCAAATAATATTCATAGATAATCAAATTCATAAACCCACAATTCAACGGATCTCGGCAAACACAACACAAAAGAGTATTACATCGAATAGATCCCCAAGAACATCGAGGAGAACTTTGTATTGAGAACCAAAGAGAGAGAAGAAGCCATCTAGCTAATAACTATGGACCCGAAGGTCTGTGGTAAACTACTCACACATCATCAGAGAGGCTATGGTGTTGATTTAGAAGCCCTCCATGATCAAATCCCCCTCCGGCAGATCGCCGGAAAAGGCCCCAAGATGGGATCTCACAGGTACAGAAGGTTGCGGCGGTGGAAAAGTGGTTTCGTGGCTCTCCTGGATGTTTTCAGGGTATAAGAGTATATATAGGCGAAAGAAGTAGGTCGGTGGAGCTACGAGGGGCCCACGAGGGTGGGGGGCGCGCCTACCCCCTGGGCCGCCCTCCTACCTCGTGGCCGCCTCGTTGTGTCTCTGACTTCCACTCCAAGTCTCCTGGATTGCGTTTGTTCCAAGAAAGATCCTCGCGAAGGTTTCGTTCCGTTTGATATTCCTTTTCTGCGAAACACTGAAATAAGCAAAAAAACAACAATTTGCACTAGGCCTTCGTTAATAGGTTAGTCCCCAAAATAATACAAAAGAGCATATTAAAGCCCATTAAACATCCAAAACAGATAATATAATAGGATGGAACAATCAAAAATTATAGATACGTTGGAGACGTATCAAGCATCCCCAAGCTTAACTCCTGCTCGTCCTCGAGTAGGTAAATGATAAAAACAGAATTTTATGTGGAATGCTACCTAACATAATTTTCAATGTAATTCTCTTTATTGTGGCATGAATGTTCATATCCGAAAGATTCAAGACAAAATTTTAATATTGACATAAAAATAATAACACTTCAAGCATACTAACCAAGCAATTATGTCTTCTCAAAATAACATAGCCAAAGAAAGCTCATCCCTAGAAAATCATATAGTTTGGCCATGCTTCATTTTCGTCACACAAAATGCTCTCATCATGCACAGCCCCGATGACAAGCCAAGCAATTGTTTCATACTTTAGTATTCTCAAACTTTTTCAACTTTCACGCAATACATGAGCGCGAGCCATGGACATAGCACTATGGGTGGAATATAATATGATGATGGAGGTTGTGTGGAGAAGACAAAAAAGGAGAAAGTCTCACATTACACGGCTAATCAACGGGCTATGGAGATGCCCATCAATTGATGTCAATGCGAGGAGTAGGGATTGCCATGCAACGGATGCACTAGAGCTATAAATGTATGAAAGCTCAACAAAAGAAACTAAGTGGGTGTGCATCCAACTTGCTTGCTCACGAAGACCTAGGGCATTTGAGGAAGCCCATTGTTGTAATATACAAGCCAAGTTCTATAATGACAATTCCCACTAGTATATGAAAGTGACAAAATAAGAGACTCTCTATCATGAAGATCATGGTGCTACTTTGAAGCACAAGTGTGGAAAAAGGATAGTAACATTGCCCCTTCTCTCTTTTTCTCTATTTTTTTGGGCCTTCTTTTTTTGGCCTTTTTTGACCTTTTTTCCTCACACGAGACAATGCTCTAATAATGATGATCATCACACTTCTATTTATTTACAACTCAAGGATTACAACTCGATACTAGAACAAAATATGACTCTATATGAGTGCCTCCGGCGGTGTACCGGGATGGGCAATGAATCAAGAGAGACATGTATGAAAATTTATGCATGGTGGCCTTGCCACAAATACGATGTCAACTACATGATCATGCAAGGCAATATGACAATGATGAAGCGTGTCATAATAAAAGGAGCGGTGCAAAGTTGCATGGCAATATATCTCGGAATGGCTATGGAAATGCCATAATAGGTAGGTATGGTGCCTATTTTGAGGAAGATATAAGGAGGCTTATGTGTGATAGAGCGTATCATATCAGAGGGTTTGGATGCACCGGCGAAGTTTGCACCAACTCTCGAGGTGAGAAAGGGCAATGCACGGTACCGAAGAGGCTAGCAATGATGGAAGGGTGAGAGTGCGTATAATCCATGGACTCAACATTACTCATAAAGAACTCACATACTTATTGTAAAAATCTACAATTCATCAAAACCAAGCACTATGTGCATGCTCCTAGGGGATAGATTGGTAGGAAAAGACCATCCCTTGTCCCCGACCGCCACTCATAAGGAAGGCAATCAAAGAAACACCTCATGCTTCAAATTTGTTACACAACGGTTACCATACGTGCATGCTACGGGACTTGCAAACCTCAACACAAGTATTTCTAAAATTCACAATTACTCAACTAGCACGACTCTAATATCACCATCTTCATATCTCAAAACAATCATCAAGTACCAAACTTCTCATAGTATTCAATGCACTCTATATGCAAGTTTTTATTATACCCATCTTGGATGCCTATCATATTAGGACTAATTTTATAGCCAAAGCAAATTACCATGCTGTTCTAAAAGACTCTCAAAATGATATAAGTGAAGCATGAGAGGTCAATAATTTCTATAAAATAAAACACCACCGTGCTCTAAAAGATATAAGTGAAGCACTAGAACAAAATTATCTAGCTCAAAAGATATAAGTGAAGCACATAGAGTATTCTAAGAAATTCCGGTTCATGTGTGTGTCTCCCAAAAGGTGTGTACAGCAAGGATGATTCTGGTAAACTAAAAAGCAAAGACTCAAATCATACAAGACGCTTCAAGCAAAACACATATCATGTGGTGAATAAAAATATAGCATCAAGTAAAGTTACCGATAGACGAAGACGAAAGAGGGGATGCCTTTCGGGGAATCCCCAAGCTTAGGCTTTTGGTTGTCCTTGAATTTTACCTTGGGGTGCCTTGGGCATCCCCAAGCTTAGGCTCTTTTCACTCCTTATTCAAAAATCCATCAAATCTTTACCAAAAAACTTGAAAACTTCACAACACAAAACTCAAACAAAAAATCTCATGAGCTCCGTTAGTATAAGAAAAAAAATCACCACTTTAAGGTACTGTAATGAACTCATTCTTTATTTATATTGGTGTTAAACCTACTGTATTCCAACTTCTCTATGGTTCACACCCCCCGATACTAGCCATAGATTCATCAAAATAAGCAAACAACACACGAAATACAGAATCTGTCAAAAACAGAACAGTCTGTATCAATCTGAATCAAACTTATACTTATATAACTCCAACAATTCTGAAATAAATTGGTGGACGTAAGGAATTTGTCTATTAATCGTCTTCAAAAAGAATCAACCTAAAATCACTCTCCAGTAAAAAAATGGCAGCTAATCTCGTGAGCGCTAAAGTTTCTGTTTTTTACAGCAAGATCGCAAAGACTTCACCCAAGTCTTCCCAAAGGTTCTACTTGGCACAAACACTAATTAAAACATAAAACCACATCTAAAAAGAGGCTAGATGAATTATTTATTACTAAACAGGAAAAAAATAAAGGAACAAAAATAAAATTGGGTTGCCTCCCAACAAGCGCTATCGTTTAACGCCCCTAGCTAGGCATAAAAACAAGAATAGATCTAGGTATTGTCATCTTTGGTATGCAATCCATAAGTGGCTCTCATAATAGATTCATAAGGTAATTTAATTTTCTTCCTAGGAAAGTGTTCCATGCCTTTCCTTAATGGAAATTGGAATCTAATATTTCCTTCTTTCATATCAATAATTGCACCAATCGTTCTAAGGAAAGGTCTACCAAGAATAATAGGACATGTAGGATTCCAATCTATATCAAGAACGATGAAATCTACGGGCACATAATTCCTATTTGCAACAATAAGAACATCATAAATCCTTCCCATAGGTTTCTTAATGGTGGAATCCGCAAGGTGCAAATTTAAAGAACAATCATCAAATTCACGGAAACCTAACACATCACACAAAGTTTTTGGAATCGTGGAAACACTAGCACCCAAATCACATAAAGCATAGCATTCATGATCTTTAATATTAATTTTAATAGTAGGTTCCCACTCATCATAAAGTTATCTAGGGATAGAAACTTCTAATTCAAGCTTTTCTTCATAGGATTGCATTAAAGCATCAACGATGTGTTTGGTAAAAGCTTTATTTTGATCATAAGCATGAGGAGAATTTAACACGGATTGCAACAAGGAAATACAATCTATCAAAGAACAATTATCATAATTAAATTCCTTGAAATCCAAAATAGTGGGTTCATTGCTATGTAAAGTTTTGACCTCTTCAATCCCACTTTTATTAATTTTTGCATCAAGATCTGAAAACTCTGAATCATTGGGACGCCTTTTAACTAAAGTTGACTCATCTCCAGTCCCATATTTATCAAGATTCATATTGGAAAACAAATATTTAATAGGAGACACATCAATCTCTTTTAGATCTTCAACATTACTATCATGAAAACTAGAAGAACATGCTTTCACAAAGCAATCTTTCTTAGCACGCATCCTAGCGGTTCTTTCTTTGCACTCATCAATGGAAATTCTCATGGCTTTGAGAGACTTATTGGTATCATGCTTAGGTGGAATAGACCTAAGTTTCAAAGAATCAACATCAAGAGAAATTCTATCCATGTTCCTAGCCAACTCATCAATCTTAGGCAATTTTTCTTCAAGCAAAGCATTGAAATTCTTTTGCGAATTCATAAATTCTTTAACACTAGTCTCAAAATCAGAGGGCATCTTATTAAAATTTCCATAAGAGTTGTTGTAGGAATTACCATAATTATTAGAGGAATTACTAGGAAACGGCCTAGAATTAAAATTTCCTCTATACGCGTTGTTACCAAAATTATTCCTACCAACAAAATTCACATCCATAGATTCATTATTATTCTCAATAAAAGTGGACAAAGGCATATCATTAGGATCAAAATAAACACTCTTATTAGCACACAATTTCATAAGTTCATCCATCTTTCCACTCAAAACATTAATCTCTTCAATAGCATGAACCTTTTTACTAGTGGATCTTTCGGTGTGCCATTGAGAATAATGAACCATAATATTATCTAGGAGTTTAGTAGCTTCTCCTAAAGTGATTTCCATAAAAGCGCCTCCCGCGGGCGAATCTAACAAATTTCTAGAAGAAAAATTCAATCCAACATAAAAAATTTGTATAATCATCCATAAATTCAAACCATGTGTAGGGCAATTACGTATCATTAATTTCATCCTCTCCCAAGCTTGTGCAACATGCTCATGCTCAAGTTGCTTAAAATTCATAATATCGTTTCTAAGAGAGATGATCTTAGCGGGAGGAAAATACTTAGAGATAAAAGCATCTTTGCACTTATTCCATGAATCAATACTATTTTTAGGCAAAGAAGAGAACCAAGTTTTAGCACGATCTCTAAGCGAAAACGGAAATAGCTTCAATTTAACAATATCATTATCCACAACTTTCTTCTTTTGCATATCACACAAATCAACGAAGTTGTTTAGATGTGTAGCGGCATCTTCACTAGGAAGGCCATAAAATTGATCTTTCATAACAAGATACAACAAAGCGGTATTGATTTCACAAGATTCAGCATCGGTAGTAGGAGCAATCGGAGTGCTAATAAAATCATTATTGTTGGTATTGGAAAGTCACACAATTTAGTATTGTCTTGAGACATCCTGACAAACAATCAATCCAACACACAAGCAAACAAGAAGCAAGCGAAAAGAGGCGAACGAAAAAGGGCGAATAAAACAGCAAAGGTGAAGTGGGGGAGAGGAAAACGAGAGGCAAATGGCAAATAATGTAATGCGAGGGATAAGAGTTTGTGATGGGTACTTGGTATGTCTTGACTTGAGCGTAGATCTCCCCGGCAACGGCGCCATAAATTCTTCTTGCTACCTCTTGAGCATCGTTGGTTTTCCCTTGAAGAGGAAAGGGTGATGCAGCAAAGTAGCGTAAGTATTTCCCTCCGTTTTTGAGAACCAAGGTATCAATCCAGTAGGAGACTACACGCAAGTCGCCTAGTACCTGCACAAACAATCAAGAACCTTGCAACCAACGCGATAAAGGGGTTGTCAATCCCTTCACGGCCACTTGCAAAAGTGAAGATAATAAGATAAATATTTTTGGTATTTTTGTTGTATAGATTGGAAAATAAAGATTGCAAAGTAAATAGTAAACGAGAATTATAGATTGGAAACTTTATATGATGTAAAGTAGACCCGGGGGCCATAGGTTTCACTAGTGGCTTCTCTCATGATAGCATGTATTACGGTGGGTGAACAAATTACTGCCGAGCAATTGATAGAAAAGTGCATAGTTATGATGATATCTAAGGCAATGATCATGAATATAGGCATCACGTCCGTGTCAAGTAGACCGAAATGATTCTGCATCTACTACTATTACTCTACACATCGACCGCTATCCAGCATGCATCTAGAGTATTAAGTTCATAAGAATGGAGTAACGCATTAGGCAAGGTGACATGATGTAGAGGGATAAACTCAAGCAATATGATATAAACCCCATCTTTTTATCCTCGATGGCAACAATACATTACGTGTCGGTTCCCTTTCTGTCACTGGGATCGAGCACCGCAAGATTGAACCCAAAGCTAAGCACTTCTCCCATTGCAAGAAAGATCAATCTAGTAGGCCAAACTAAACCGATAATTCGAAGAGACTTGCAAAGATATCAAATCATGCATATAAGAATTCAGAGAAGAACCAAATAATATTCATAGATAATCAAATTCATAAACCCACAATTCATCGGATCTCGGCAAACACACCGCAAAAGAGTATTACATCGAATAGATCTCCAAGAACATCGAGGAGAACTTTGTATTGAGAACCAAAGAGAGAGAATAAGATATCTAGCTAATAACTATGGACCCAAAGGTCTGTGGTAAACTACTCACACATCATCGGAGAGGCTATGGTGTTGATGCAGAAGCCCTCCGTGATCTAATCCCCCTCCGACAGATCACCGGAAAAGGCCCCAAGATGGGATCTCACGGGTACAGAAGGTTGCGGCGGTGGAAAAGTGGTTCGTGGCTCTCCTGGATGTTTTCAGGGTTAAAGAGTATATATAGGCGAAAGAAGTATGTCGGTGGTCTACGAGGGGCCCACGAGGGTGGGGGCGCCCTCCTGCCTCGTGGCCGCCTCGTTGCATCTCTGACTTCCACTCCAAGTCTCCTAGATTGCGTTTGTTCCAAGAAAGATCCTTGCGAAGGTTTCGTTCCGTTTGGATTTTGTTTGATATTCCTTTTCTGTGAAACACTGAAATAGGCAAGAAAAACAGCAATTTGCACTGGGCCTTCGGTTAATAGGTTAGTCCCAAAAATAATATAAAAGAGCATATTAAAGCCCATTAAACATCCAAAACAGATAATATAATAGCATGGAACAATCAAAAATTATAGATACGTTGGAGACGTATCAGGTACCTATGACTCCATGAGTGAAGGAGAAATGGAAGCCCTTGAGCAAGTGGCCATGCACCGGCAAGTGAATGAGGATGAAGATGATCAAGTCTTTTGTGACGAAGATTCGAGTCCCGCTTTCGTTGTCTCCAAGGTCTTGACTCTTCAACATCAACAAGAACAAGACCAACGATGACATATATTCCACACCAAGGCCGGCATCAATGGAAGATCCGTCAAGGGCATCATCGATGGAGGGAGTTGCCATAGCGTAGCAAGTGAAGAGATATGCACAAAGCTCCAACTTGTCAAGATGGAGCACCCGCACCCCTACAAGGTTCAATGGCTAAGCGACTCCGGCACTATCCAAGTCGAGCATAGGGTACAAGTTTCCTTCAAGATTGGAGCTTACAAAGACACTTTGGAGTGTGATGTCATTCGATGTCTGTTTGCCACCTCCTTCTTGGACGGCCATGGCAATTTGACTGAGGCGTCATCCACAACAGACGTACAAACCACTATAGGTAAAAAATGAGAGGAAAGGAATATGTGCTATGACCTATGTCTCCAAGCCAAGTGATCGCCGACAAAGCAAGCCACCCATCGTGGAGAGAATACTGAGAGAGCGAACCACCAAAAAGAGAGTGAGCGCCACAAGCCCAAATTGAGTGCCTCCACGATGAGAGACAAGAAGAACTTAGTAATATTTGCCACCAAACGTGAGATGAGAGAAGTGTGTGAGAACCCATCAAGTGTCATGCACTATGTCCTTTTGTGCAAGGACGAGGCACCAAAAGCTAACACCTCTCACAATCTACTGATACGTCTCCAACGTATCTATAATTTATGAAGTATTCATGCTATTATATTATCAACCTTGGATGTTTTATATGCATTTATATGCTATTTTATATGGTTTTTGGGACTAACCTAGTAACCTAGAGCCTAGTGCCAGTTTCTATTTTCTCCTTGTTTTAGAGTATCGAAAAAAGGAAAACCAAACGGAGTCCAATTGACCTGAAACTTGACGGAGCTAATTTTTGGACTAGAAGAAGGCCACGGAGTCAAAGAGTTGGGCCAGAAGAGTCCCGGGCTGCCCACGAGGGTGGGGGGGCGCCCACCCCCTGGGCGCGCCTCCCTGCCTCGTGGACAGCCCGGAGACCCCCCTGACTTGTTCTCGATGCCAAAACCTCTTATATATACATAAACCTTCGGGAGTTAACCTAGATCGGAAGTTCCACCACCGCAAGCCTCTGTAGCCACGACAAATCAATCTAGGCCCTCTCTAGCACCCTGCCGGAGGGGGCCATCATCACCGGTGGCCATGGAGGAGGATCCCGGAGAGGCCATCATCGCCATGAAGGCCAAGGACCAGAGGGAGAACCTCTCCCCATCCAGGGGGAGGCCATGGAGGAGGAAGCACAAGGGGGAGAACCTCTCCTCCTCTCTCTCGGTGGCGCCAGAGTGCCATCGGGAGGGGAATCATCGCCGCGGTGATCGTCGTCATCAACATCACCATCCTCATCTCTTTTACGCGGTCCACTCTCCCGCACCCCGCTGTAATCCCTACTTGAGCATGGTGCTTTATGCCACATATTATGATCCAATGATGTGTTGCCATCCTATGATGTTTTGAGTAGATATCCTTTGTCTTTGGGTTGATTGATGATCTAAATTGGTACGAGTTGTATGTTTTAGTTTGGTGTTGTCCTATGGTGCCCTCTGTGTCGCGCAAGCGTGAGGGATTCCCGATGTAGGGTGTTGCAATACGTTCATGATTCGCTTATAGTGGGTTGGTGAGTGACTGAAACACAAACCCGAGTAAGGGGGTTGTTGCGTATGGGAATAAAGAGGACTTGATGCTTTAATGCTATGGTTGGGTTTTACCTTAATGATCTTTAGTAGTTGCGGATGCTTGCTAGAGTTCCAATCATAAGTGCATATGATCCAAGTATAGAAAGTATGTTAGCTTATGCCTCTCCCTCATATGAAATTGCAATGACGACTATCGGTCTTGTTAACATTTGCCTAGGACAATTCCGCACACCGATCCATCATTATTCCACACTCGCTATTTATAATATTTAGTAATATATTATAACTTTATGATAACAGCACCTA
Organism: Triticum aestivum; assembly: GCF_018294505.1. Taxonomy (NCBI): domain Eukaryota; kingdom Viridiplantae; phylum Streptophyta; class Magnoliopsida; order Poales; family Poaceae; genus Triticum; species Triticum aestivum. Next base: position 397,663,832 of record NC_057814.1, on the reverse strand, counting down.
CTTTTATATTTTAGCTCTCCGATATCATGCAAAGTTACCCTCTTCATACCCACAACGTAGTTTTATTTCTCGTTTCTAGTTGGAAGCAAACGTTCGGTATACGTAGAGTCGTATCAGTGGCAGATAGGGCTTGAGAGAATATTGATCTTACCTTTAGCTCCTTGTGGGTTCGACACTCCATACTTATCACTTCCACCTTTGGAAATTGCTACGATGATTCCCTTCACTTGGGGATTATCAAGCTCTTTTCTGGCGCCGTTGCCGGGGAGCAATAGCGTGGGGTTGATATTCTCATGTGTGCTCGTTTGCTTTCTTCACTAAGTAGATTTTGTTTTTTCCTTTTTGTTTCTGTTTAGTTGTGGGTGAAACATACAATTTTTTTTAAGAATGAAAATACAAAAAAAATTACTTGCCTCTCATGCCTATTTTTTTTTCAAAAAGAGAAGTGATTGGAAAGTTATGCATTGAAGAAGTGAGGGTCGACCTTGAGCACTTGTGTTCATGCTCACGGAAAAAATGTAGAATTTTTCATGGAAGTTTCTCTTTAATAATTATCCCCTTGTATATATCCATTGTATTATAAAAATAATGTGCCAAGCTTTGGTTTTAGGATGATTAGATCGCTTGTTTACTATGTGCAGAACAAAAACAGAAACTTTGACTGTAGAGCATGATTTTACATTTATTACTGGAAAGTCAAATGGGTTTGAAACTTTTTGCACATTACTTCTGTACAAATTTTTCAAATTTTCAAATTTAGTTCATAATTTTTGGAGTTACAGAAGTATACTAAACTTCCATATTACTACAGACTGTCCTGTTTTTGACAGATTCTGTTTTTCGCGTGTTGTTTGCTTATTTTGATGAATCTATGGTTAGTATCGGGGGGTATGAACCATAGAGAAGTTGGAATACAGTAGTTTTAACACCAATTTAAATAAAGAATGAGTTCATTACAGTACCTAAAGGTAGTGATTTGCTTTAGTATACTAACGGATCTCACAAAGTTTTTGTTAAGTTTTTGTGGATGAATTGTTCAAAGAACGTGGAGTTACCGATGTGAGAAGAATAAAGAGAGGCAACAGTTCAAGCTTGGGGATTCCCAAGGCACCCCAAGAAAATATTCCAAGGATACTCAAGCATCTAAGCTTGGGGATGCCCCGGTTGGCATCCCATCTTTCTTCTTCAACAATTATCGGTATACCTCGGATTTGTTTTGTTCACATGATTTGTGTCCTTTGTGTTTTTGTTTTTTATTTAATAACCATGCTAGTATGATATGTCCCTTCATCAATTTATAGAATGATTCATGTGCTTCACTTATATCTTTTGAGTATGACCTTATAGAATGCTCTTTGCGCTTCACTTAAATCTTTTGAGTATGGTTTTATAGAATGCTTCGTGTGCTTCACTTATATATTTTGAGCTTGGATATTGGTTAGACTATATTAATTGTAGAATGCTCCATGAACTTCACTTATATCTTTTGGAGTACGAATAATATTATCATCTAAAGCGGGTTTGGAAGAGTGTCGACTTTAGTTAGTAATGATTCCACTATTTCAGAAGAGGTTCGAATTGATTATGAGAACAAAGTTGCTATCTATGATGATTATTGTGATGACATGTATGATATAAATAATAATGTTAACCATGAAACTTGTCGTCATGATTTTAATTTTCAATTGGATTATGCCTCACATGCCAGTTATTTTGTTGAGTTTGCTCCCACTATTCCGAATGAGAAGAATTTTGCTTATGTGGAGAGTAGTAAAATTTCTATGCTTGTAGATCATCAAAACAATGCTTTATGTGATGGTTATATTGTTGAATTCATTCATGATGCTACTGAAAATTATTATGAGGGGGGAATATATGCTTGTAGGAGTAGCAATGATACCAAGTTTCCTCTCTATGTGCTTAAAGTTTTGAAGTTATATTTGTTTTGCCTTCCTATGCTAGTTGATTCTTGTTCCTATAAATTATGTTCTCACAAAATCCCTAGGCATATGAAGTGGGTTAGATTTAAATGTGATAGTCATATTCTTCATGATGCTCTCTTTATGTTTCAGTTCTTATCTTTTATGTGAGCATCATTGAAATCATCATGCCTAGCTAAAAGGCATTAAAGAAAAGCGCTTGTTGGGAGACAACCCAATATTTTCCCTTACTTTTTTTGTGTGTTTACATGATTAATCTACTGTATTAATCATGTTTTGTAGCTTTTTTTTCAATAAAGTGCCAAGTAAGACCTTTGGGAAGACTTGGGTGAAAGTTAATGTGATCTTGCTGTAAAAAACAGAAACTTTGCGCTCACGAGATTAGCTACCATTTTTTTTACAGAAGAGTGCTTTTGAGTTTATTATTTTTGCATAGGATTAATAGACAAATTCCTCACTTCCACAAATTTATTTCATAATTTTTGGAGTAGGATAATTATGGTTGCTGTTCATATCATTACAGACTGTTCTGTTTCTGACAGATTCTGTTTTCATTGCATAGTTTGCTCGTTTTCTAGTTTCTATGGCTTATATTTATCAATATAAATTGTAGAAATGATATGGTACAGTAGACATTGTGTGGGAAAAATTATGAACCTTGTCTTAGATAGTACCAAAGTGAATGGTTTACTCTTTATCATACTAACCTATCTCACGAAGTTTTGTTAAGTTTTGTGTGATTGAAGTTTTCAAGCTTTGGGTGAGATATCGATATGAGGAGAATAAGGAGTGGAAAGACCCTAAGCTTGGGGATGCCCAAGGCACCCCAAGATAATATTCAAGGAAGACTCAAGCGCCTAAGCTTGGGGATGCCCCGGAAGGCATCCCCTCTTCCGTCTTCAAAACTATCGGTATACCTTACTCGGAGCTATATTTTTATTCGTCACATGTTATGTGTTTTGCTTGGAGCGTGTTTTCAATTTTACTTGCTGTTTGAATAAAATCTTTGTATCTGAATTATTAAATGAAAAAGAATCCTCCCATGGCTAGTTAATTATTAGACTACTCGGTGTTCTTCACTTTTATCTTTTGGAGTAGTTTGTCATTTACTCATGTGCTTCACGTATATCCTATGAGTAATGGTTAAATGAATTGAATGTCATAAATATGAATTTATATATGTTTCATATGCTTATAACATGGGGAGTAATGAATTCACACATAATAAGTATAGGTAGTAAACTCATTGAAAGTTAGCAAACGTAGAATTGGTCACTAGAACAATTCATGAAAGAATATTGAAGGAAGAGAGATTTCACATATAAATATACTATCTTGGACATATTTTGTAATTGTGAGCACTCATTAAAATATGACATGATAAAAGGTTGATGTTGGACAAGGAAGACAACTTAATGGGTTATGTTTTCTTATATCTGAAATAAAGTATATTGTCTTGGATCATCCAACATGTTGAGCTTGCCTTTCCCTCTCATGCTAGCCAAATTCTTTGCACCAAGTAGAAATACTACTTGTGCTTCCAAACATCCCTTAAAACGAGATTTGCCATGAGAGTCCACCATACATACCTATGGATTGAGTAAGATCCTTCAAGTAAGTTGTCACCGGTGCATGCAATAAAAATTTCCCTCTAAATATGTATGATCTATTAATGTGAAGAAAATAAACTTTATACGATCTTGTGATGTGGAAGAAATAAAAGCGACGGACTGCATAATAAAGGTCCATATCACAAGTGGCAATATAAAGTGACGTTCTTTTGCATTAAGATTTTGTGCATCCAACCATAAAAGCGCATGACAACCTCTGCTTCCCTCTGCGTAGGGCCTATCTTTTACTTTTATCTTTTACCTTATGCAAGAGTCATGGTGATCTTCACCTTTCCTTTTTACATTTTATCCTTTGGCAAGCACATTGTGTTGGAAAGATCCTGATATATATATCCAATTGGATGTAAGTTATCATGAACTATTATTGTTGACATTACCCTTGAGGTAAAAGGTTGGGAGGCGAAACTATAAGCCCCTATCTTTCTCTGTGTCCGATTAAAACCTTGAACCCATAAATATCACGTGAGCGTTAGCAATTGTGAAAGATTAAATGATAGTTGAGTATGTGGAGTTTGCTGAATCAAAGCTCTGACATGGACCCTTCCTGAAAATAAGATGAATTGCAATTGTTTGATGACTAAGAGCACTGTTTGTTAGTTTTCAAGAAAGTTTATACTTTAACATGTGAATAGCTTGTTACTTGATCATGAAATTTTTTATAAGATGAGCTACTGTTATGACATATATTGATGCTAGAAAAAGTGAGTCAAATTATCATTGATCAAACTTGTGCACTTGCTAGCATTCACACTTCATAAACTATTTCTTTTATCATTTACCTACTCAAGGACGAGCAGGAATTAAGCTTGGGGATGCTGATACGTCTCCAACGTATCTATAATTTCTGAAGTATTCATGCTATTATATTATCAACCTTGGATGTTTTATATGCATTTATATGCTATTTTATATGGTTTTTGGGACTAGCCTATTAACCTAGAGCCCAGTGCCAGTTTCTGTTTTCTCCTTGTTTTAGAGTATCGCAGAAAAGGAAAACCAAACCGAGTCCAATTGACCTGAAACTTGACGGAGCTTTTTTTGGACCAGAAGAAGGCCATGGAGTCAAAGATTTGGCCCAGAAGAGTCCTGGGCTGCCCACGAGGGTGGGGGGCGCGCCCACCCCCCTGGGCGCGCCTCCCTGCCTCGTGGACAGCCCGGAGACCCCCCTGACTTGTTCTTGACGCCAAAACCTCTTATATATACAGAAACCTTCGGGAGTTAACCTAGATCGTATGTTCCGCCACCGCAAGCCTCTATAGCCACGAGAAATCAATCTAGGCCCTCTTTGGCACCCTGCCGAAGGGCGCCATCATCACCAGTGGCCATGGACGAGGATCCCGGAGAGGCCATCATCGCCATGAAGGCCAAGGACCAGAGGGAGAACCTCTCCCCATCCAGGGGGGAGGGCATGGAGGAGGAAGCACAAGGGGGAGAACCTCTCCTCCTCTCTCTCAGTTGCGCCGGAGTGCCATCGGGAGGGGAATCATCGCCGCGGTGATCGTCTTCATCAACATCACCATCATCATCACCATCCTCATCTCTTTTACGCGGTCCACTCTCCCGCACCCCACTGTAATCCCTACTTGAACATGGTGCTTTATGCCACATATTATGATCCAATGATGTGTTGCCATCCTATGATGTTTTGAGTAGATATACTTTGTCTTTGGGTTGATTGATGATCTAGATTGGTACGAGTTGTATGTTTTATTTTGGTGTTGTCCTATGGTGCCCTCCGTGTCGTGCAAGCGTGAGGGATTCCCGCTGTAGGGTGTTGCAATACGTTCATGATTCTCTTATAGTGGGTTGGTGAGTGACTGAAACACAAACCCGAGTAAGGGGGTTGTTGCGTATGGGAATAAAGAGGACTTGATACTTTAATGCTATGGTTGGGTTTTACCTTAATGATCTTTAGTAGTTGCGGATGCTTGCTAGAGTTCCAATCATAAGTGCATATGATCCAAGTAGAGAAAGTATGTTAGCTTATGCCTCTCCCTCATATGAAATTGCAATGACGACTACCGGTCTTGTTAACAATTGCCTAGGACAATTCCGCACACCGGTCCATCATTATTCCACACTCGCTATTTATAATATTTAGTAATATATTCTAACTTTATGATAACAACACCTACTTTTATATTTTAGCTCTCCGATATCATGCAACGTTATCCTTTTCATACCCACAACGTAGTTTTATTTCTCGTTTCTAGTTGGAAGCAAACGTTCGGTATACGTAGAGTCGTATCAGTGGCAGATAGGGCTTGAGAGAATATTGATCTTACCTTTAGCTCCTTGTGGGTTCGACACTCCATACTTATCACTTCCACCTTTGGAAATTGCTACGATGATTCCCTTCACTTGGGGATTATCATCTACCGTTAGTGTTATCTTCTCTATTGCAGGAATTCCAAGATGTATTCCCCGAGGAGCTACCTCCAGGTCAACCACCACTACGAGGAATCGAGCACCGAATCGACCTCATCCCCGGAGCACCCCTTCCTAACAAGGCTCCCTACCATGTCAACCCCGAGGAAACTAAGGAGATCCAACGGCAAGTACAACACCTCATCGACAATGGCCATGTATAAGAAAGTTTGAGCCCTTGTGCCATACCGGTCATCCTTGTTCCCAAGAGAGATGGTACATATCGCATGTGTTCCGATTGTCGTCCTATCAATGCTATTACCGTGCGTTATCGTTACCCCATTCCACGCCTAGATGATATGCTAGATGAGCATAGAGGAGCCACCATTTTCTCTAAAATTGACCTTAAAAGTGGCTACTATCAAATACGCATCCAAGAAGGTGATGAATGGAAAACCGCATTTAAGACCAAGTTTGGCTTATATGAATGGCTTGTTATGCCAATGGGTTTATCCGAAGCATCCGGTACCTTCATGCGACTCATGAATTTTGTTTTTCGACCCTATATTGGTGTATTTGTTGTGGTCTACTTTGACGATATTCTTGTGTTTAGAAAATCTCTAAAAGTCTGTGTCACCCACCTTCGAACCGTGCTGCAAACTCTAAGAAAAGAGCACCTTTATGCTAATATGGACAAATGTCTTTTCGGTGTTGATAAACTTGTTTTCTTGGGTTTTGTTGTGTCTTCTAAGGGTGTTCATGTCGATGAATCTAAGATCAATGCTATTAAAACTTGGCCCGAACCAACCAACTTGCAACAAGTGCGTAGTTTTCTTCGTCTAGCGGGTTTTTATCGTCGATTCGTGAAGGATTTTAGCACAATTGCTTCACCTTTGCATGCTTTGATTAAGAAGAATGCGCCCTTTGTTTGGCGACCATCCCAAGATACCGCATTTAATGAGCTTAAGAATTTGCTTACTCATGCTCCCGTGCTCGCATTACCCAACTTTGACAAACCTTTTGAAATTCATTGCGATGCTAGTGGTAATGGCATAGGAGGTGTGTTAACGCAAGAGAAGCGCCCCATAGCTTACTTTAGTAAGAAACTTTCCGGAGCGCAACTCAACTACCCCATCTATGACAAAGAGTTATATGTTTTAGTGCGAGTTTTGCATGAATGGGAACATTATCTTTGTCCTCATGAATTTGTCATTCATATCGATCATGAAATGCTTAAATATCTTAAGGGTCAAACTAAGTTGAACAAGTGTCATGCTAAATGGAGTGAATTCATTGAGTCATTTCCCTATGTCATCAAGTATACAGAAGGCAAGGAAAATGTTGTGGCGGATGCACTTCCCCGTACATGCATGCTTGTTACTCAACTTGAATTGAATGTCATTGGCTTTGAGCACATAAAAGACTTGTATGCGCATGATCCTACTTTTGCTATTCCTTATGCCAAGTGTTTGGCGCATACATCTTTGGAACGCTATTACATCAAAGATGGTTATCTTATGAGAGCTAACAAACTATGCATCCCTGAGTCTTCTCTTCGTTTGTTTCTTTTGCAAGAATCTCATGGCGGAGGACTAATGGGACACTTTGGACGCGACAAGACATTAGCTATGTGCTACCTCTTGAGCACTGCGTTGGTTTTCCCTTGAAGAGGAAAGGGTGATGCAGCAAAGTAGCGTAAGTATTTCCCTCAGTTTTTGAGAACAAAGGTATCAATCCAGTAGGAGGCCACGCACGAGTCCCTCGCACCTACACAAACAAATAAAAGCCTCGCAACCAACGCAATAAAGGGGTTGTCAATCCCTTCACGGTCACTTACGAAAGTGAGATCTGATAGATATGATAAGATAATATTTTTGGTATTTTTATAATAAACATGCAAAGTAAAATAAAAGGCAATAAAAATAGTTAAGTGTTGGAAGATTAATATGATGGAAAATAGACCCGGGGGCCATAGGTTTCACTAGTGGCTTCTCTCGAGAGCATAAGTATTACGGTGGGTGAACAAATTACTGTTGAGCAATTGATAGAATTGAGCATAGTTATGAGAATATCTAGGTATGATCATGTATATAGGCATCACGTCCGTGACAAGTAGACCGACTCCTGCCTGCATCTACTACTATTACTCCACACATCGACCGCTATCCAGCATGCATCTAGAGTATTAAGTTCATAAGAACAGAGTAACGCTTTAAGTAAGATGACATGATGTAGAGGGATAAACTCATGCAATATGATATAAACCCCATCTTGTTATCCTCGACAGCAACAATACAATACGTGTCTTGCTGCCCCTGCTGTCACTGGGAAAGGACACTGCAAGATTGAACCCAAAGCTAAGCACTTCTCCCATTGCAAGAAAGATCAATCTACCAGGCCAAACCAAACTGATAATTCGAAGAGACTTGCAAAGATAACCAATCATACATAAAAGAATTCAGAGAAGATTCAAATATTTTTCATAGATAAACTTGATCATAAACCCACAATTCATCGGTCTCAACAAACACACCGCAAAAGAAGATTACATCGAATAGATCTCCACGAGAATCGTGGAGAACTTTGTATTGAGATCCAAAGAGAAAGAAGAAGCCATCTAGCTAATAACTATAGACCCGAAGGTCTGAGGTAAACTACTCACACATCATCGGAGAGGCTATGGTTTTGATGTAGAAGCCCTCCGTGATCAACGCCCCCTCCGGCAGGACGCCGGAAAAGGCCCCAAGATGGGATCTCACGGGTACAGAAGGTTGCGGCGGTGGAATTAGGTTTTCGTGGATGCTTCTGTTGGTTTGGGGGTACGTAGGTATATATAGGAGGAAGAAGTATGTCGGTGGAGCAACGTGGGCCCCACGAGGGTGGAGGGCGCGCCTGGGGGGGTAGGCGCGCCCCCCTACCTCGTGCCCTCCTGGTTGCTTTCTTGATGCAGGGTCCAAGTCCTCTGGATCGCGTTTGTTCCGAAAATCACGTTCCCGAAGGTTTCATTCCGTTTGGGCTCCGTTTGATATTCTTTTTCTGCGAAACTCTGAAATAGGCAAAAAAACAGCAATTTGGGTTGGGCCTCCGGTTAATAGGTTAGTCCCAAAAATAATATAAAAGTGTATAACAAAGCCCATTAATCATCCAAAACAGAATATAATATAGCATAAAGCAATCAAAAATTATAGATACGTTGGAGACGTATCAAGCATCCCCAAGCTTAATTCCTGCTCGTCCTCGAGTAGGTAAATGATAAAAACAGAATTTTATGTGGAATGCTACTTGGCATAATTTTTTAATGTAACCCTCTTAATTGTGGTATGAATATTCAGATCCGAAAGATTCAAGATAAAAGTTTAATATTGACATAAAAGTAATAATACTTCAAGCATACTAACTAAGCAATTATGTCTTCTCAAAATAACATGGCCAAAGAAAGTTCATCCCTACAAAATCATATAGTTTAGTCATGCTCCTTGTCGTCACAAAAGAATGCTCTCATCATGCACAACCCCGATGACAAGCCAAGCAATTGTTTCATACTTTAGTAATCTCAAACTTTTTCAACCTTCACGCAATACATGAGCGTGAGCCATGGATATAGCACTATGGGTGGAATAGAATATAATGATGGGGGTTATGTGGAGAAGACAAAAAAGGAGAAAGTCTTACATCAACGCGGCTAATCAACGGGCTATGGAGATGCCCATCGATTGATGTTAATGCAAGGAGTAGGGATCGCCATGCAACGGATGCGCTAGAGCTATAAATGCATAAAAGCTCAACAAAAGAAACTAAGTGGGTGTGCATCCAACTTGCTTGCTCATGAAGACTTAGGGCTTTTGAGGAAGCCCATTGTTGGAATATACAAGCCAAGTTCTATAACAAAAAATTCCCACTAGTATATGAAAGTGACAAAACAAGAGACTCTCTATCATGAAGACCATGGTGCTACTTTGAAGCACAAGTGTGGAAAAAGGATAGTAGCATTGTCCCTTTTTATTTTTCTTCTTTTTTATTGGGACAATGCTCTATGAATGATGATCATCACACTTCTATTTATTTACAACTCAATGATTACAACTCGATACTAGAACAAGGTATGACTCTATATGAATGCCTCCGGCGGTATACCGGGATAGACAATGAATCAAGAGTGACATGTATGAAAAATTTTGAATGGTGGCTTTGCCACAAATATGATGTCAACTACATGATCATGCAAAGCAATATGACAATGATGAACGTGTCATGATAAACAGAACGGTGGAAAGTTGCATGGCAATATATCTCGGAATGGCTATGGAAATGCCATAATAGGTAGGTATGGTGGCTGTTTTGAGGAACATATAAGGAGGTTTACGTGTGATAGAGCGTATCATATCACGGGGTTTGGATGCACCGGCGAAGTTTGCACCAACTCTCAATGTGAGAAAGGGCAATGCACGGTACCGAAGAGGCTAGCAATGATGGAAGGGTAAGAGTGCGTATAATCCATGGACTCAACATTAGTCATAAAGAACTCACATACTTATTGCAAAAATCTACAAGTCATCAAAAACCAAGCACTACGCGCATGCTCCTAGGGGGATAGATTGGTAGGAAAAGACCATCGCTCGTCCCCGACCGCCACTCATAAGGAAGACAATCAAAGAACACCTCATGTTTCAAATTTGTTACATAACGTTTACCATACGTGCATGCTACGAGACTTGCAAACTTCAACACAAGTATTTCTCAATTTCACAACTACTCAACTAGCACAACTTTAATATCACTACCTCCATATCTCAAAACAATCATCAAGCATCAAACTTCTCTTAGTATTCAGCACACTCATAAGAAAGTTTTTCTTGAATACTTAGCCTATTAGGATTAATTTCCCTATTTATGCAAATTACCATGCTGTTTAAGACTCTCAAAATAATATAAGTGAATCATGAGAGAATAATATTTTCTATAAAACAAATCCACCGCCGTGCTCTAAAAGATATAAGTGAAGTACTAGAGCAAAAACTATATAGCTCAAAAGATATAAGTGAAGCGCATAGAGTATTCTAACAAATTTCGAATCATGTGTGTCTCTCTCAAAAGGTGTGTACAGCAAAGATGATTGTGGTAAACTAAGAAGCAAAGACAAGACGCTCCAAGCAAAACACATATCATGTGGTGAATAAAAATAAAGCTCCAAGTAAAGTTACCGATGGAAGTAGACGAAAGAGGGGATGCCTTCCGGGGCATCCCCAAGCTTTGGCTTTTTGGTGTCCTTAGATTATCTCGGGGTGCCATGGGCATCCCCAAGCTTAGGCTCTTGCCACTCCTTGTTCCATAATCAATCAAATCTTTTACCCAAAACTTGAAAACTTCACAACACAAAACTTAACAGAAATTCTCGTGAGCTCCGTTAGCGAAAGAAAGCAAAACACCACTTCAAGGTACTGTAATGAACTCATTCTTTATATATATTGGTGTTAAACCTACTGTATTCCAACTTCTCTATGGTTTATAAACTATTTTACTAGCCATAGATTCATCAAAATAAGCAAACAACACACGAAAAACAGAATCTGTCAAAAAACAGAACAGTCTGTAGTAATTTGTAACTAACGCAAACTTCCGGAACTCCAAAAAATCAGCCAAAATAGGAAAACCTATAAAATTTGTTTATTGATCTTCTGCAATTGGAATCAATATTTTATCACGTTCTGGTGATTTTTAACAATTGTTTTCGTGAACGGAAAGTTTCTGGAATTTTCAGCAAGATCAAATAACTAACATCCAAGAAGTTCCTATAGGTTAAACTTGGCACAAAAATAATTAAAACATAAAAACAAATCTAACCAGAGGCTAGATCAAATATTTATTCCTAAACAGAAGCAAAAGGCAAAAAACTAAAATAAAATTGGGTTGCCTCCCAACAAGCGCTATCGTTTAATGCCCCTAGCTAGGCATTGATAATTTTCATGATGCTCACATCAAAGACAAGAATTAAAGCACAAAGAGAGCATCATGAAACACATGAAAAACACATCTAAGTCTAACATACTTCCTATGCATAGGCATCTTATAGGCAAACAAATTATCATAGCAAGCAAAAATTAGCATATGCAAGGAAGAAGAAAGAGACGATAGCAATCTCAACATAACGAGAGGTAATTTAGTAAGATAAAAATTTCTACAACCATATTTTCCTCTCTCATAATAATTACATGTAGGATCATAAGAAAATTCAACAATATAGCTATCACATAACATATTCTCAACACGACCCACATGCATGCAAAGTTGACACTCTTCCAAAATAGTGGGATTATCATTAACTAAAGTCATGACCTCTCCAAACCCACTTTTATCAAAAATACCATAAGATTGAACATTCTCCAAATATGTGGGATCTAAAGTTGACACTCTTCCAAACCCACTTTCAATATTATTGCAAACACTATTATCAATCTCATATTCATCATGGGGCTTAAATAAATTTTCAAGATCATAAGAAGAATCACCCCAATCATGATCATTGCAACAAGTAGTAGACATAGAAAAACTAGCATCCCCAAGCTTGGGGTTTTGCATAATATTAGCACAATTGACATCAAGAAAATTTATAGTAAAATTATTGCAATCATGCTTTTCATCGAAGGAACTACCAAGTATGGGTGCAATAGCAACGATCTCATGTTTAACGTAAGGAACTATAGCAAATTCATCTTCATAAATATTGGCATCATGGCCACAAGGATAGCAAGCATCATGTTCATCAAGGGATATTTCAATCAAATCATCGGAATCATAATTATCTATAGATTCGTGCATATCATTATTTTCTTTAGAAGCAACGGTCATTCTTTCAATAAATTCTTTGACATAGACATTATGAGCATAGTTTTCATAGAAATATTCAAGTATGTCACAATTTTCAGATTCGTAAAGAGTAGTATCATACTTTTCAATCAAAGAAGCAACTTCATAAGTGCCCTTAAAAGCAACAAATTCTTCAATTTGTTCGATATCATAGTAGCTATAAACACCCTTTGCATAAGAAGATAAGATTTCTTTTTCATTAAACTCACATAGGTAGGGAAGGTGTTTTTTAGGGTTCTTAGAGCAACAAGTAATATCACAAATTTCACAAAGATTCCAAGCATAACACAGCAATTTGTTTATTGATTCCATAAGAGTCTCCCTTTTTCAGACAAACGGTGACGCACAAAATGAGCATGCTCATCTAAAGATTTCCCATCAACTAGGCTAGTTGGGGTTTCAGCACGAGCGCATAAGGATCGAAGATGATCCAAGTAGAACACTTTAAGTGGATCCATATCAATAGGTTTTTGGCAAGCAAAGATGCAAGCAAATAAAAGGCACGTGGAAACAAATAGACATACGGGAAGAAGGCGAACGGAAAAGAGGCGAATAAAACGGCAAGGGTGAAGTGGGGGAGAGGAAAACGAGAGGCAAATGGCAAATAATGTAATGCGGGAGATAAGAGTTTGTGATGGGTACTTGGTATGTTGACTTTTGCGTAGACTCCCCGGTAACGGCGCCAGAAATCCTTCTTGCTACCTCTTGAGCACTGTGTTGGTTTTCCCTTGAAGAGGAAAGGCAATGCAGCAAAGTAGCGTAAGTATTTCCCTCAGTTTTTGAGAACCAAGGTATCAATCCAGTAGGAGGCCACGCACAAGTCCCTCGCACCTACACAAACAAATAGAAGCCTCGCAACCAACGCAATAAAGGGGTTGTCAATCCCTTCACGGTCACTTACGAAAGTGAGATCTGATAGATATGCTAAGATAATATTTTTGGTATTTTTATAATAAATATGCAAAGTAAAATAAAAGGAAATAAAAATAGCTAAGTGTTGGAAGATTAATATGATGGAAAATAGACCCGGGGGCCATAGGTTTCACTAGTGGCTTCTCTCGAGAGCATAAGTATTACGGTGGGTGAACAAATTACTGTTGAGCAATTGATAGAATTGAGCATAGTTATGAGAATATCTAGGTATGATCATGTATATAGGCATCACGTCCGTGACAAGTAGACCGACTCCTGCCTGCATCTACTACTATTACTCCACACATCGACCGCTATCCAGCATGCATCTAGAGTATTAAGTTCATAAGAACAGAGTAACGCTTTAAGTAAGATGACATGATGTAGAGGGATAAACTCATGCAATATGATATAAACCCCATCTTGTTATCCTCGACGGCAACAATACAATACGTGCCTTGCTGCCCCTGCTGTCACTGGGAAAGGACACCGCAAGATTGAACCCAAAGCTAAGCACTTCTCCCATTGCAAGAAAGATCAATCTAGTAGGCCAAACCAAACTGATAATTCGAAGAGACTTGCAAAGATAACCAATCATACATAAAAGAATTCAGAGAAGATTCAAATATTGTTCATAGATAAACTTGATCATAAACCCACAATTCATCAGTCTCAACAAAGACACCGCAAAAGAAGATTACATCGAATAGATCTCCACGAGAATCGTGGAGAACTTTGTATTGAGATCCAAAGAGAAAGAAGAAGCCATCTAGCTAATAACTATAGACCTGAAGGTCTGAGGTAAACTACTCACACATCATCGGAGAGGATATGATGTTGATGTAGAAGCCCTCCGTGATCAACGTCCCCTCCGGCAGGACGCCGGAAAAGGCCCCAAGATGGGATCTCACGGGTACAGAAGGTTGCGGTGCTGGAATTAGGTTTTCGTGGATGCTTCTGTTGGTTTGGGGGTACGTACGTATATATAGGAGGAAGAAGTACGTCGGTGGAGCAACGTGGGCCCCACAAGGGTGGAGGGCACGCCTGGGGGGGTAGGCGCGCCCCCCTACCTCGTGCCCTCCTTGTTGCTTTCTTGACGTAGGGTCCAAGTCCTCTGGATCACGTTTGTTCCGAAATTCACGTTCCGGAAGGTTTCATTCCGTTTGGGCTCCGTTTGATATTCTTTTTCCGCGAAACTCTGAAATAGGAAAAAAAACAGCAATTTGGGCTGGGCCTCCGGTTAATAGGTTAGTCCCAAAAATAATATAAAAGTGTATAACAAAGCCCATTAATCATCCAAAACAGAATATAATATAGCATGAAGCAATCAAAAATTATAGATACGTTGGAGACGTATCACTACGCTCTCCAAGAACTATTTTTGGCCCAAGATGTTCCGCGACGTCGACCGCTACACCAACCGATGCTCTACATGTCGCAAAGCTAAGTCTAAAGCTCAATCTCATGGCCTCTATATGCCCCTTCCAATTCCATATCACCCATGGGAAGATATTAGCATAAATATTGTGTTTGGTTTGCCTAGGACTAGAAATGTCAAAGATTTCGTGTTTGTTGTTGTGGACCGATTCTCTAAAATGGCACATTTTATTCCATGCTGTAGGGAAATGTAGTAATTTCAAAAAAAATCCTACGCACACGCAAGATCATGGTGATGCATAGCAACGAGAGGGGAGAGTGTTGTCTACGTACCCTCGTAGACCGTAAGCGGAAGCGTTATGACAACGCGGTTGATGTAGTCGTACGTCTTCACGATCGACCAATCCTAGTACCGAAAGTACGACACCTCCGCGATCTGCACACGTTTGGCTCGGTGACGTCCCACGAACTCACGATCCAGCAGAGTGTCGAGGGAGAGCTTCTTCAGCACGACGGCGTGATGATGGTGATGATGAAGCTACCGGCGCAGGGCTTCGCCTAAGCACTGCAACGATATGACCGAGGTGGATTATGGTGGAGGGGGGCACCACACAGGCTAAGAGATCAATGATCAACTTGTGTGTCTATGGGGTGCCCCTGGCCACGTATATAAAGGATGGAGGGAGGAGGAGGCCTGCCCTCATAGGGCGCGCCCAAAGTGTGGAGTCCTACTAGGACTCCCTAGTCCTAATAGGATTCCACCTCCCACATGGAATAGGAAAAAGGGAAGGGAGAAGGAGAAGGAAGGAAGGGGCCGCCCCCTTTCCCTAGTCCAATTCGGACCAGTCAATGGGGAAGGGGCACGGCCACCCTTGAGGCCTTTCTCTCCTTTCCCGTATGGCCCATTAAGGCCCAATACGAATTCCCGTAACTCTCCGGAACTCCGAAAAATACCCGAATCACTCGGAACCTTTCCGATGTCCGAATATAGCCTTCCAATATATCGATCTTTACGTCTCGACCATTTCGAGACTTCTCGTAATGTCCCCGATCCCATCCGGAACTCCAAACAAACTTCAGTCATCAAATCACATAACTCATAATACAAATCGTCACATAACGTTAAGCGTGCGGACCCTACGGGTTCGAGAACTATGTAGACATGACCGAGACTCATCTCCGGTCAATAACCAATAGCGGAAACTAGATGCTCATATTGGTTCCTACATATTCTACAAAGATCTTTATCGGACAAACCGCATAACAACATACGTTGTTCCCTTTGTCATCGGTATGTTACTTGCCCGAGATTCGATCGTCGGTATCTCAATACCTAGTTCAATCTCGTTATCAGCAAGTCTCTTTACTCGTTTCGTAATGCATCATCCCGCAACTAACTCATTAATCACATTGCTTGCAAGGCCTATAGTGATGTGCATTACCGAGAGGGCCCAGAGATACCTCTCCGACAATCGGAGTGACAAATCCTAATCTCGATCTATGCCAACTCAACAAGTATCATCGGAGACACCTGTAGAGCACCTTTATAATCACCCAATTACGTTGTGACGTTTGGTAGCACACAAAGTGTTCCTCCGGTATCCGGGAGTTGCATAATCTCATAGTCATAGGAACATGTATAAGTCATGAAGAAAGCAATAGCAATATACTAAACGATCAAGTGCTAAGCTAATGGAATGGGTCAAGTCAATCACATCATTCTTTAATGATGTGATCCCGTTAATCAAATGAGAACTCATATCTATGGCTAGGAAACTTAACCATCTTTGATTCAACGAGCTAGTCAAGTAGAGGCATACTAGTGACACTCTGTTTGTCTATGTATCCACACATGTACTAAGTTTCCGGTTAATACAATTCTAGCATGAATAATAAACATTATCATGAAATAAGGAAATAAATAATAACTTTATTATTGCCTCCAGGGCATATTTCCTTCAGCCTCCCACTTGCAATAGAGTCAATAATCTAGTTCACATCGCCATGTGATTTAACACCAATAGTTCACATCACCATGTGATTAACACCCATAGTTCACATCGGCATGTGACCAACACTCAAAGGTTTTACTAGAGTCAGTAATCTTAGTTCACATCGCCATGTGATTAACACCCAAAGAGTACTAAGGTGTGATCATGTTTTGCTTGTGAGAGAAGTTTAGTCAACGGGTCTGCCATATTCAGATCCGTATGTATTTTGCAATTTTCTATGTCAAGAATGCTCTGCATGGAGATACTCTAGCTAATTGCTCCCACTTTCAATATGTATCCAGATTGAGACTTAGAGTCATCTGGATCAGTGTCAAAACTTGCATCGACGTAACCCTTTACGATGAACTTTTTGTCACCTCCATAATCGAGAAACATATCCTTATTCCACTAAGGATAATTTTGACCGTTGTCCAGTGATCTACTCCTAGATCACTATTGTACTCCCTTGCCAAACTCAGTGTAGGGTATACAATAGATCTGGTACACAACATGGCATACTTTATAGAACTTATGGCTGAGGCATAGGGAATGACTTTCATTCTCTTTCTATCTTCTGTCGTGGTCGGGCTTTGAGTCTTACTCAATTTCACACCTTGCAATACAGGCAAGAACTCCTTCTTTGACTGTTCCATTTTGAACTATTTAAAAATTTTGTCAAGGTATTTACTCATTGAAAAAACTTATCAAGCATCTTGATCTATTTCTATAGATCTTGATGCTCAATATGTAAGCAGCTTCATTGAGGTCTTTCTTTGAAAAACTCCTTTAAAACACTCCTTTTATGCTTTTCAGAAAATTCTACATCATTTCCGATCAATAATATGTCATTCACATATACTTATCGGAAAGGTTGTAGTGCTCCCACTCACTTTCTTGTAAATACAGGCTTCATCGCAAGTCTGTATAAAACTATATGCTTTGATCAACTCATCAAAGCGTATATTCCAACTCTAAGATGCTTTGCACCAGTCCATGGATGGATCGCTGGAGTTTGCACATTTTGTTAGCACCTTTAGGATTGACAAAACCTTCTGGTTGCATCATATACAACTTTTCTTTAAGAAATCCATTAAGGAATGCGGTTTTGACATCCATTTGCCAAATTTCATAATCATAAAATGCGGCAATTGCTAACATGATTCGGACAGACTTAAGCATCGCTACGGGTGAGAAAATCTCATCGTAGTCAACACCTTGAACTTTGTCAAAAACCTTTTTCGACAAGTCTAGCTTTGTAGATAGTAACACTACTATCAGTGTCCATCTTCCTCTTGAAGATCCATTTATTTTCTATGGCTTGCCGATCATCGGAATAGTCAACCAAAGTCCACACTTTGTTCTCATACATGGATCCCATCTCAGATTTCATGGCCTCAAGCCATTTCGCGGAATCTGGACTCATCATCGCTTCCTCATAGTTCGTAGGTTCGTCATGGTCAAGTAACATGACCTCCAGAATAGGATTACCATACCACTCTGGTGCGGATCGTAATCTGGTTAACCTACGAGGTTCGGTAGTAACTTGATATGAAGTTTCATGATCATCATCATTAACTTCCTCACTTATTGGTGTAGGCATCACTGGAACTGATTTCTGTGATGAACTACTTTCCAATTCGGGAGAAGGTACAATTACCTCATCAAGTTTTACTTTCCTCCCATTCACTTCTTTCGAGAGAAACTCCTTCTCTAGAAAGGATCCATTCTTAGCAACGAATGTCTTGCCTTCGGATCTGTGATAGAAGGTGTACCCAACTGTCTCCTTTGGGTATCTTATGAAGACACATTTCTCCGATTTGGGTTTGAGCTTATCAGGATGAAACTTTTTCTCATAAGCATCGCAACCCCAAACTTTAAGAAACGACAACTTTGGTTTCTTGCCAAACCACGGTTCATATGGTGTCATCTCAACGGATTTAGATGGTGCCCTATTCAACATGAATGCAGCTGTCTCTAATGCATAACCCCAAAACGATAGTGGTAAATCGATGAGAGACATCATAGATTGCACCATATCTAATAAAGTACGGTTATGATGTACGGACACACCATTACGCTGTGGTGTTCCACGTGGCGTGAGTTGCGAAACTATTCCGCATTGTTTCAAATGAAGACCAAACTCGTAACTCAAATATTCTCCTCCACGATCAGATCATAGAAACTTTATTTTCTTGTTAAGATGATTTTCCACTTCACTCTGAAATTATTTGAACTTTTCAAATGTTTCAGATTTATGTTTCATCAACTAGATATACCCATATCTCCTCAAATCATCCGTGAAGGTCAGAAAATAACGATACCTGCCGCGGGCCTCAACACTCATCGGATTGCATACATCAGTATGTATTATTTCCAACAAGTCTATTGCTCGCTCCATTGTTCCGGAGAACGGAGTCTTAGTCATCTTTCCCATGAGGCATGGTTCGCAAGCATCAACTGATTCATAATCAAGTGATTCCAAAAGCCCATCAGCATGGATTTTCTTCATGCGCTTTACACCAATATGACCTAAATAGCAGTGCCACAAATAAGTTGCACTATCATTATTAACTTTGCATCTTTTGGCTTCAATATTATGAATATGTGTATCACTATGACCGAGATTCAATAAACCATTCACCTTGGGTGTATGATCATTGAAGGTTTTATTCATGTAAACAGAACAACAATTATTCTCTGACTTTAAATGAATAACCATATTGCAATAAACATGATCAAATCATATTCATGCTTAACGCAAACACCAAATAACATTTATTTAGGTTCAACACTAATCCCGAAAGTATAGGGAGTGTGCGATGATGATCATATCAATCTTGGAACCACTTCCAACACACATCGTCACTTCACCCTTAACTAGTCTCTCTTCGTTCTGCAACTCCCGTTTCGAGTTACTAATCTTAGCAACTGAACTAGTATCAAATACTGAGGGGTTGCTATAAACACTAGTAAAGTACACATCAATAAAATGTATATCAAATATACCTTTGTTCACTTTGCCATCCTTCTTATCCGCCAAATACTTGGGGCAGTTCTGCTTCTAGTGACCAGTCCCTTTGCAGTAGAAGCACTTAGTCTCAGGCTTAGGTCCAGACTTGGGCTTCTTCACTTGAGCAGCAACTTTCTTGCCATTCTTCATGAAGTTCCCCTTCTTCCCTTTGCCCTTTTCTTGAAACTAGTGGTCATGTCAACCATCAACACTTGATGCTTTTCTTGATTTCTACCTTCGTCGATTTCAGCATCACGAAGAGCTTGGGAATCCTTTCCATTATCCCTTGCATATTATAGTTCATCACGAAGTTCTAGTAACTTGGTGATAGTGACTAGAGAACTCTGTCAATCACTATCTTATCTGGAAGATTAACTCCCACTTGATTCAAGTGATTGTAGTACTCAGACATTCTGAGCACATGCTTACTAGCTGAGCAATTCTCCTCCATCTTGTAGGCAAAGTGCTTGTCAAAGGTCTCATACCTTTCGACATAGGCATGAGTCTGAAATACTAATTTCAACTCTTGGAACATCTCATATGCTTCGTGGCGTTCAAAACGTCTTTGAAGCCTCGATTCTAAGACGTAAAGCATGGTGCACTAAACTATCAAGTAGTCATCATATCGAGCTTGCCAAACGTTCATAACGTCTGCATCTGCTCCTGCAATCGGTCTGTCACCTAGCGGCAAGGACATAATTTTTCTGTGCAGCAATGAGGATAATTCTCAGATCACGGATCCAATCCGCATCATTGCTACTAACATCTTTCAACTTAGTTTTCTCTAGGAACATATCAAAAATAAAAAGGGGAGCTAAACGCGAGCCATTGATCTACAACATAGATATGCTAATACTACCAGGACTAAGTTCATGATAAATTTAAAGTTCAATTAATCATATTACTTAAGAACTCCCACTTAGATAGACATCCCTCTAATCATCTAAGTGATCACGTGATCCATATCAACTAAACCATGTCCGATCATCACGTGAGATGGATTAGTTTTCAATGGTGAACATCACTATGTTGATCATATCTACTATATGATTCACACTCGACCTTTCGGTCTCAGTGTTCCGAGGCCATATCTGCATATGCTAGGCTTGTCAAGTTTAACCCAAGTATTCTGCGTGTGCAAAACTGGCTTGCACCCGTTGTATGTGAACGTAGAGCTTATCACACCCGATCATCACGTGGTGTCTCAGCACGGAGAACTGTCGCAACGGTGCATACTCAGGGAGAACACTTATATCTTGAACTTTTAGTAAGGGATCATCTTATAAAGCTACCGCCGAACTAAGCAAAATAAGATGTATAAAAGATAAACATCACATGCAATCAAAATATGTGACATGATATGGCCATGATCATCTTGCGCCTTTGATCTCCATCTCCAAAGTACCGTCATGATCTCTATCGTCACCGGCATGACACCGTGATCTCCATCATCTTGATCTCTATCAACGTGTCGTCACATGGTCGTCTCGCCAAATATTGCTCTTGCAACTATTGCTATCGCATAGCGATAAAGTAAAACAATTATTTGGCGCTTGCATCTTATGCAATAAAGAGACAACCATAAGGCTTCTGCCAGTTGCCGATAACTTCAACAAAACATGATCATCTCGTACAACAACTTATATCTCATCACGTCTTGACCATATCACATCACAACAAGCCCCGCAAAAACAAGTTAGACGTCCTCTACTTTGTTGTTGCAAGTTTTACGTGGCTGCTACGGGCTTAGCAAGAACCGTTCTTACCTACGCATTAAAACCACAACGATTTTTCGTCAAGTATGTGCTGTTTTAACCTTCAACAAGGATCGGGCGTAGTCACACTCGATTCAGCTAAAGTTGGAGAAATTGACACCCGCCAGCCACCTGTGTGCGAAGCACGTCGGTAGAACCAGTCTCGCGTAAGCGTACGCATAATGTTGGTCCGGGCCGCTTCATCCAACAATACCGCCGAATCAAAGTATGACATGCTGGTAAGCAGTATGACTATTATCGCCCACAACTCACTTGTGTTCTACTCGTGCATATAACATCTACGCATAAACCTGGCTCGGATGCCACTGTAGGGAAACGTAGTAATTTCAAAAAAATTCCTACGCACACGCAAGATCATGGTGATGCATAGCAACAAGAGGGAAGAGTGTTGTCTACGTACCCTCGTAGACCGTAAGCGAAAGCGTTATGACAACGCGGTTGATGTAGTCGTACGTCTTCACGATCGACCGATCCTAGTACCGAAAGTACGGCACCTTCACGATCTGCACACATTCGGCTCGGTGACGTCCCACGAACTCATGATCCAGCAGAGTGTCGATGGAGAGCTTCGTCAGCACGACGGCGTGATGACGGTGATGATGAAGCTACCGGCGCAGGGAATCGCCTAAGCACTGCAACGATATGACCAAGGTGGATTATGATGGAGGGGGGCACCGCACACGGCTAAGAGATTAATGATCAACTTGTGTGTCTATGGGGTGCCCCCTGGCCACGTATATAAAGGATGGAGGGAGGAGGAGGCCGGCCCTCATAGGGCGTGCCCAAAGTGTGGAGTCCTACTAGGACTCCTTAGTCCTAGTAGGATTCCACCTCCCACAGGGAATAGGAAAAAGGGAAGTGAGAAGGAGAAGGAAGGAAGGGGGCGCCCCCTTTCCCTAGTCCAATTCGGACCAGTTGTGACGCCCCCGATTTGACCGTACACTAATCATGCACGCAAATGTGTACGATCAAGATCAGGGACTCACGGGAAGATATCACAACACAACTCTAAAACATAAATAAGTCATACAAGCATCATAATACAAGCCATGGGCCTCGAGGGCTCGAATACAAGTGCTCGATCATAGACGAGTCAGCGGAAGCAACAATATCTGAGTACAGACATAAGTTAAACAAGTTTTCCTTAAGAAGGCTAGCACAAACTGGGATACAGATCGAACGAGGCGCAGGCCTCCTGCCTGGGATCCTCCTAACTACTCCTGGTCGTCGTCAGCGGCCTGCACGTAGTAGTAGGCACCTCCAGTGTCGTAGGAGTCATCGTCGACGGTGGCGTCTGGCTCCTGGACTCCAGCATCTGGTTGCGACAACCAGATAGAAAGGAAAGGGGAAAAAGAGGGAGAGAAGCAACCGTGAGTACTCATCCAAAGTACTCGCAAGCAAGGAGCTACACTACATATGCATGGGTATATGTGTAAAGGGGCATATCAGTGGACTGAACTGCAGAATGCCAGAATAAAAGGGGGATAGCTAGTCCTGTCGAAGACTACGCTTCTGGCCATCTCCATCTTGCAGCATGTAGAAGAGAGTAGATTGAAGTCCTCCAAGTAGCATCGCATAGCATAATCCTACCCGGCGATCCCCTCCTCGCCGCCCTGTTAGAGAGCGATCACCGGGATGTATCTGGCACTTGGAAGGGTGTATTTTATTCAGTATCCGGTTCTAGTTGTCATAAGGTCAAGGTACAACTCCGGGTCATCCTTTTACCGAGGGACACGGCTATTCGAATAGATAAACTTCCCTGCAGGGGTGCACCACATAACCCAACACGCTCGATCCCATTTGGCCGGACACACTTTTCTGGGTCATGCCCGGCCTCGTAAGATCAACACGTCGCAGCCCCACCTAGGCACAACAGAGCGGTCAGCACGCCGGTCTAATCCTAAGCGCACAGGGGTCTGGGCCCATCGCCCATAGCACACCTGCACGTTGCGAACGCGGCCGTGAGCAGACCTAGCAACCCACACGATCACGGCGGTTACGTCAAAGCGGTCCAACACGGCGCGCGCCACTCAGTCGCTGACGTCACGAAGGCTTCGGCTGATACCACGACGTCGGGATACCCATAACTACTCCCGCGTAGATGGTTAGTGCGTATAGACCAAATGGCCAGACTCAGATCAAATACCAAGATCTCGTTAAGCGTGTTAAGTATCCGCGAACGCCGACCAGGGCCAGGCCCACCTCTCACCTAGGCGGTCTCAACCTGCCCTGTCGCTCCGCCACAAAGATCCACTTGCGGGTACTCCTACGAGCCGACCCGACTTTAGTCACCACATGTGTCATGTATATAGTATATAAGTATATACCCGTGATCACCGCCCAGGTGATCACGGCCCGATAGTATAGCACAGCAGACGGACAAGAATGTAGGGCCACTGATGGAAAACTAGCATCCTATACTAAGCATGTAGGATTGCAGGTACAGGTAATAACAGTAGTAGCAAGGATAGGCTATGCATCAGGATAGGATATCGGAAAGCAGTAACATGCTACACTACTCTAATGCAAGCAGTATAGAGAAGAATAGGCGATATCTGGTGATCAAGGGGGGGCTTGCCTGGTTGCTCTGGCAAGTAGGAGGGGTCGTCAACTCCGTAGTCGAACTGGGCAGCAGCAATGTCGGTCTCGTAGTCTACCGGAGAGAAGAGGGGGAAGAAACAGTAAATACAATGCAAACATAAGCATGACGATGCGTGACATGACAATGAGCAGTGTTAGGTGTGCCCTAACGCGACAGTAGGTGGTACCGGCGAAGGGGGGGAACATCCGGGAAAGTATTCCCGATGTTTTGCGTTTTCGCACAGACGGACCGGAGGGGGAAAGTTGCGAGTTTGATAGGTTAGGGATGTGTGGTGGACGAACGGGCTGCGTATCCGGATTCGTCTCGTCGTTCTGAGCAACTTTCATGTTGAAAATATTTTAATCCGAGTTACGGATTAAAAGATATGATTTTCATTAATTTTTGGAATTTAATTAATTATTTAATTTAATTCAAAATTTGGATTTATGACATCAGCATGAGGTCATGCTGACGTCAGCAGTCAATGTTGACCGTTGACCTGGTCAACCTGACAGGTGGGTCCCACCTGTCAGGGGCTGTTAGCTAATTAACTATGTTTAGTTAATTTAATTAACTAATTAGGTTAACTTAAACAGGATTAATTAACTTAATTAATTTAGTTAATTAATTAAATTTATTCTTATTATTTGTTTATTATTAATTTTATTTTTTATTCATTAATTTTTATTAATTAGTTTATTATTATTATTATTTTAATCATTTCATTTTTTTCTTTTCGTTCTGTGGGCTGGGCCCCATATGTCATAGGGCCACGGGGGTTCGGGCCCAGGGGGCAGTGGCTCAGTGGGGGCGAGGCCCACCTGGTAGTGGCCCAGGGGGGCGAGGCCCACCTGGCAGTGACCCAGGGGGCACATCGGGTTTGGTCCACGGGTGCGGGCGCACCCGAGTGAGCGCTCGCCCGCAGGGCGGGACGAGGACGCCAGGGCACTGATGGCGGGGCTCGCCGGCGCGGCCAGGGGCCACGGGGGGTGGAGGCGAGGGGTGGCGCCGGTGCGGTCGGAGTGGCGCGGAGGGGCAGGCGCGGTGGCGCGGCCACGGGACAGAGGGAGAGACGGGGGAGGGCGAGGCCATGGCCGAGG
>NC_057814.1:397628693-397637578 GCF_018294505.1 Triticum aestivum | reverse complement strand
AGGAGGGGGATATTTTCGTGGGGGGAGTGGGAGGAGGTGTCGGTGGTGAGTGGGGGGAGTGGATAAGGTGTCGGTGGTGGTGGGTGGCCGGCCGGCTGGGCCTGGGGGTTGGCCCAGTTGGGCCAGGGTCCAGTGGGGGGCTCCTCTTTTTGTTTTTTTTGTAATTTCTTTTCTTTTATTTATTTGCTTTTCTGTTTTATTTCAATTTAAACTATTTAGGCATTTCATAAAAATGTGTTTACCACACCATATTTACTTATGCAAAATATGGCATCTCCCGAACATTTTTATTTTAATATTTGAAAACTTTTGTCGTTTGACTTATTTAGGATTTAAATTTGAAACGGTTTTGAATTAACCCGAGATTAATTACAGTGACAGAGGTGACGTGCCATCATTAACGTGAGATTACTGTAGCATGATTATCCGGGCGTTACAAATCTCCTCCACTACAAGAAATCTCGTCCCAAGATTTAGGAGGTAGAAGGAAACAGTGCGGGGTATTCTTCGTGCAGACGATCCTCGCGTTCCCAAGTGGCCTCATCTTCAGAATGGTGCGACCACTGGACCTTGAGAAACTTGATCGCCTTCTGACGTGTGCGGCGTTCAGCTTGGTCGAGAATGCGGACCGGATGCTCCTTATAGGAGAGGTCCTGCTGCAATTCGAGCACTTCATGATCCACAGCTCGGATTGGGTCCTTGAAGCAACGGCGGAGCTGTGACACATGGAACACATCGTGAACCTGAGAAAGGTTCGGCGGTAGCTCCAGTTGGTATGCCACTTTTCCACACCTTTCGAGAATAGTGAATGGGCCAATACAGCGAGGAGCTAGTTTGCCCTTGATTCCGAAGCGGTGAGCACCCTTCATTGGTGTGACCCGAAGATAAGCCTTTTCGCCAGGTTGATAGACCATGTCTTTATGATGACGGTCATACTGACTCTTCTGACGTGACTGAGCAGTCTTGAGATTCTCGCGAATAATGCGGACTTGTTCTTCGGCATGTTGGATAATATCCGGACCGAAGAGTGGACGCTCCCCAGTTTCTGACCAGTTCAGAGGGGTTCGGCACTTTCTTCCATATAACACTTCGAAGGGGGCCATCTTCAGACTAGCTTGATAGCTATTATTATAAGAGAACTCAGCATACGGGAGAGATTCCTCCCATTTCTTGCCGAAGGAAATAACACAAGCTCGAAGCATGTCTTCGAGAAGTTGGTTGACGCGTTCAACTTGCCCTTGCGACTGAGGATGAAACGCAGTACTGAATGACAGATGAGTTCCCATAGCTTCTTGGAAACTTGCCCAGAATCTTGAAGTGAATAAGCTGCCACGGTCTGAACTGATAACCAATGGAATACCGTGGAGTGAAACAATCCTGGACATATAGAGCGTTGCCAACTGACTAGCAGTGATCGTTTCTTTGACCGCCAGGAAATGTGCAACTTTGGAAAGCCGGTCAATGACGACAAGAATAGCATCATTACCTTTCTGTGATTTGGGAAATCCAGTGACGAAGTCCATCTCAACATGGTCCCATTTCCATTCAGGAATAGAGATAGGTTGCAGAGTTCCAGCAGGCCTTTGATGTTCTGCTTTGATACGATGGCAAACGTCACACTCAGCAACATAACGAGCAATGTCCTGCTTCATATTAGACCACCAGAATCTCTGACGGATGTCTTGGTACATCTTTGTACTACTAGGATGGATACATAGAGGCGTATCATGAGCTTCTATCATAACTTCCTGTGTCATATCCAGGTTTTTCTCTGCACATGGCACCACTAGGCGGCCCTTGAAGTATAAGGTGCCATCTTCAGCAATAGTGAAGAATGATGGTTTTCCTTCTGCGAGGTAGCGCTTAATCTTGTGGGCTTCAGAGTCATACTTCTGTAGCCTTTTGATGCTATCCACGAGATCTGGTTTAGCAACTAGGGTACTGAGGGAACCCTGGGTAACAACGTGGAGGTTCACCTTGCCAAACTCCTTAGGAGGGGGAGCGAGTGCACCCGGAGGAACAATATGGAGGTTCAGCTTCCTGAATTCTTCAACAAGCGAGGGCTGAACTTTGTGAACCTGGAGGTGGTTGCAGTAAGACTTGCGGCTCAAGGCATCAGCCATTACATTAGCCTTGCCTGGCGTATAGGAAATACCCAAGTCAAAGTCTGCAACAAGCTCCATCCATCTCTGCTGACGGAGGTTCAGGTCTGGCTGAGTAAACAGATACTTCAGACTTTGGTGGTCAGTGAAGATCTCGCAACGATTACCGAGAAGGTAATGTCGCCACCGCTTCAGCGCATGAATGACAGCAGCAAGTTCGAGGTCGTGAACTGGGTAGTTCTCTTCGTGAGGGCGCAATTGCCGAGAGGCATAAGCAATCACTTTGCGGTCTTGCATTAGGACACAGCCTAATCCTTGACGGGAAGCGTCGCAGTAAATGATGAAGTCCTTCTTAGTATCAGGTGGAGCTATAACTGGGGCAGAAGTCAACTTGTCTTTGAGTGCCTGGAAACTCTCCTGACATTTGTCTGTCCATTGGAACTTGACACCCTTATGCAACAGGTTAGTCAGAGGCCTGGCGATCTTAGAGAAGTTCTCGACAAATCGACGGCAATAGCTGGCGAGACCGAGAAAACTTCTGACTTGCTTAACGTTCTTCGGAGGAGTCCAATCGAGAATAGCCTGAACTCGCTCGGGGTTGACAGCAATACCATCCTTAGAGATGACATGCCCAAGATAGGTTACTTCCGGTAGCCAGAATTCACATTTGGAGAACTTGGCATATAGTTGATGCTCTCGTAGCTTTTCCAGTACAAGTCAAAGATGTTCAGCATGTTCTTCTTCGTTCTTGGAAAATACCAGGATATCATCCAGATAAACCACGACGAACTTGTCGAGGTAATCCATGAATATATAGTTCATCAGACGAGAGAAGGTGGCTGGAGCATTGGTTAAACCGAAACACATGACGGTGTACTCGTATGAACCATAGCGAGTCACGAAGGCGGTCTTTGGGATATCCTCTTCGCGAACACGGATCTGGTGGTAACCCAACCTCAAGTCGAGCTTAGAGAACACTGACGAACCCGCCAGTTGATCATACAGATCATTGATCCGAGGAAGAGGGTATTTATTCTGAATGGTAGCTTGGTTTATAGGACGGCAGTCTTGAACTAACCGGTTTGTCCCATCCTTCTTCTTGACAAAGAGAGAAGGTGCTCCCCAAGGAGAGCAACTTGGGCGAATGAATCCTTTGTGAAGAGAATTGTCGATTTCCTCCTTAAGCTCAAGGAGTTCATGCGGCGGCATCTTGTAGGGTCGCTTGGCTATAGGAGTGGTGCCTGGTTTCAAGTCGATGATGAATTCGACAGCTCTAGCAGGGGGAATCCCTGGAAGTTCTTCAGGAAAGACGTCGAGGAATTCACGCACGACGGGAATGTTTTCAAGGCCCTTGAGTGGTGCAGCGTTCAATGCATTCAATGCATAGAGCCTTGCCTCGGCATTTTGCACCAGATGGGCTTGGTAAGTAACTATCTCATCTGAAGGGTGTAGCAGATGGACGGTCTTAGTGGTGCAAACGATTGAAGCAGTATGCGCTTTTAACCAATTCATTCCCAGAATGAGATCAATGCTACAGGACTTTAGTACGATGGGAGAGACAAGAAATTCCAGTCCTTCAATTTCAACAGGAACGTCGTGACTAACCATAGAGGTTTGACATTGGCCCGCAGGGGTGTGTACCACTAGCGGAGTGTTCATCTCTTCGTATTTAATGCCATGCAGGAATGCAAATTCTGCTGATATGAATGAATGGGATGCTCCTGTATCAAATAAAACGGATGCTGGTACTGAATTTACGATGAGTGTACCCATCACAGTAGCAGGCTGGTCTTGAGCTTTGTTGAGATCAACGTGGTTGGCATGAGCACGACCATAAGACTTAGCATTGTTGTTGCGGGGCTGGTTGTTACCACGGCCAGCTGCTGGAAGGGCCAGTTGATTCTGGTTCTGATTCTGATAGCAGTTCCTGGCAAAGTGACCCGGTTGACCACACTTGTAGCACAGACCATTATCGGGAGTGGGAACATGAGCCCCGGGTGGGGGAGCTGGTAGCTTTGACTGCCTAGATGGTGGAGGAGGCAGACGCGGTGCAGCATAAGATTTCCTTGGAGCAGGTGCATTTGGACGGTACATGCTGTTCGGGATCCATATCTTTCGCTTCTGCGAGGGCGGCCCGAAGATGAGCCCGTGTCACGGTTGCGCCTCTGAGAGCTCTGGTATTCCTGCAGACCAGTCTCGACATTGATGGCCTTATTCACCAAGGTGGCGAAATCGGCGAAGTCATGCACTAGAAGTGCGAGCTTGATGTCAGCTTGTAGTCCATCACGGAACTTCTCCTGTCTGCGAGCATCAGTTGCAATGTCTTCTTCAGCATAGCGGGACAGGTCCAGAAACTCCCGTTGATAAGCTTCAACAGTTTTGTTGCCTTGGGTGAGGTTGCGGAACTCACGCTTCTTCCGGTCCATGACTCCCTGAGGAATGAAGCGGGCACGGAAAGCAGCTTGGAAGTCTGGCCAGGTGATGATTGTTCCAGCTGGCAGAGTACGCCTGTGGCTGTCCCACCATTGAGCTGCGGGTCCCTTCAAAAAGAAGGAAGCAAAGTTGACATAGCTGGCAGGGGCTACATCGGCAGACTCCATCTCATAGGTGATGTCACGAAGCCAGTCATCAGCATCCAGAGGCTGAGTTGAGCTGCGGTACACGGTTGGATTGAGGCGCATGAAATCCTGCAGAGTTACTGGGGTTGGTTGCTGGTCCATATTGGGGCGAGGAAACTGAGCCATCATATTTTCCATGAATTGGCGGTTCAGTTCGAACTGCTGGATCATACCGGCCATGTACTCAGGTGGTGGTGGGGCATTGCCACCACTACCACGACCACCTGGTCTAACCATCCTGCTAATATATAACAAGGGTAGTTCAGCATTGAGAAATTTGCAAAGACAAGAATCATTCATGATGAAACATGCATAATGAAACGAGCACGATAGCTACTACATAGTAGTCGGCATAACTTACAAAAGGGGTCATGCATAGAGTTCAGTACATAGACTAAAACAACATAGGCGGCACACAGGCTCGCGGCGAATGCATCTAACACTACAAGCAAGCCTACATCAGTCCCAAGAGGTTCTGTGGAGGTAATCGTAGCCCGACAGCTGGTAGTGAGGCAACGGATAGCCCTCCACGTCAGCAGACTGGGGGCCGCGGATACTCAGGTGTAGAGCCCGACGCTCAAGTGGCAGAAGAGGACCAAGTGCGGGAGAGTAGCCTCCCACCTCTGGCCAACCGACACCGTGGGGCATCACGGTCCTGGCTGGGTAGATCGCAGTACGTGGTAGCTGTCCAGATCGGACAAAGGGGTGCAGCAGCGTCAGAGCACGGTAAAGGTGCTGACGGGTGGTGTACATCTCGTGGCGAAGAGCTCGGTTAGCTCGATCCAGCCCATCAGCATGCAGAACCAGGTTCTGATGGTAGAAGGGCTCTCGGGTGACAGTGGAGTAGGCAACAGTATAGTATCCCTCCGCACCAACATCAGATGCGATAGCAATGTGCCTGAAAGGGGAGGTGTCCAACTCCCGATACTCTCCACGAAGACGTGTCAGAGCAGCATAGGCAGCATCGTGGACAGCCATATCGATGGTCACACCAACACCATGTGCGGTGTGCAGCACAGTAGTGGAGTCATACTCCCGCGAGTAGAGGTGGACGATGGCACGGTACTGCTCCTGGTTAAAGTCCTGGTACTCCTCGTAGACGGTGTACTCAGGGTGCCAGCGA
Organism: Triticum aestivum; assembly: GCF_018294505.1. Classification (NCBI taxonomy): domain Eukaryota; kingdom Viridiplantae; phylum Streptophyta; class Magnoliopsida; order Poales; family Poaceae; genus Triticum; species Triticum aestivum. The sequence continues at coordinate 397,631,735 of NC_057814.1, read as the reverse complement.
TAACCCAGATAGGTCATCATCTCAGCTAGCAAAGCAGGTGATCCCGAGGCACCAATGGCCGTCGTGTGGCGCACGACCTGCCTCGTGGGTTCCATCTGAAAGCAAAGACGTTTCAAAGGAGTCAAATGACAGTGTGTGAATTGTTCAAAACACTATTCTAAGAAACAACTATGGCTTATCCAACTTTGGGGTGAATGCGGTCACGGGATCCTAGTGTTAGTGTTAGTAAATTCGTTTAACCCGAGTAGAAGAGAGTTCAGAGTCCCAAAGCAAAGGTCGAGGAGTAAAAGATCCTAGTACCACCCAATGGCGACGTGGGCCCGTAAGACACACAGCCATGTTAGTAAAAGTTTTGTAATGTCTAGACTCGACTTCGGCCAAGGAGTGTGCAAGGGGGATTCCTACAGGCAGTCGGCTCTGATACCAACTTGTGACGCCCCCGATTTGACCGTACACTAATCATGCACGCAAATGTGTACGATCAAGATCAGGGACTCACGGGAAGATATCACAACACAACTCTAAAACATAAATAAGTCATACAAGCATCATAATACAAGCCAGGGGCCTCGAGGGCTCGAATACAAGTGCTCGATCACAGACGAGTCAGCGGAAGCAACAATATCTGAGTACAGACATAAGTTAAACAAGTTTGCCTTAAGAAGGCTAGCACAAACTGGGATACAGATCGAACGAGGCGCAGGCCTCCTGCCTGGGATCCTCCTAACTACTCCTGGTCGTCGTCAGCGGCCTGCACGTAGTAGTAGGCACCTCCAGTGTCGTAGGAGTCGTCGTCGACGGTGGCGTCTGGATCCTGGACTCCAGCATCTGGTTGCGACAACCAGATAGAAAGGAAAGGGGAAAAGAGGGAGAGAAGCAACCGTGAGTACTCATCCAAAGTACTCGCAAGCAAGGAGCTACACTACATATGCATGGGTATATGTGTAAAGGGGCATATCAGTGGACTGAACTGCAGAATGCCAGAATAAAAGGGGGATAGCTAGTCCTGTCGAAGACTACGCTTCTGGCCATCTCCATCTTGCAGCATGTAGAAGAGAGTAGATTGAAGTCCTCCAAGTAGCATCGCATAGCATAATCCTACCCGGCGATCCCCTCCTCGTCGCCCTGTTAGAGAGCGATCACCGGGATGTATCTGGCACTTGGAAGGGTGTATTTTATTCAGTATCCGGTTCTAGTTGTCATAAGGTCAAGGTACAACTCTGGGTCATCCTTTTACCGAGGGACATGGCTATTCGAATAGATAAACTTCCCTGCAGGGGTGCACCACATAACCCAACACGCTCGATCCCATTTGGCCGGACACACTTTTCTGGGTCATGCCCGGCCTCGTAAGATCAACACGTCGCAGCCCCACCTAGGCACAACAGAGCGGTCAGCACGCCGGTCTAATCCTAAGCGCACAGGGGTCTGGGCCCATCGCCCATAGCACACCTGCACGTTGCGAACGCGGCCGTGAGCAGACCTAGCAACCCACACGATCACGGCGGTTACGTCAAAGCGGTCCAACACGGCGCGCGCCACTCAGTCGCTGACGTCACGAAGGCTTCGGCTGATACCACGACGCCGGGATACCCATAACTACTCCCGCGTAGATGGTTAGTGCGTATAGACCAAATGGCCAGACTCAGATCAAATACCAAGATCTCGTTAAGCGTGTTAAGTATCCGCGAACGCCGACCAGGGCCAGGCCCACCTCTCACCTAGGCGGTCTCAACCTGCCCTGTCGCTCCGCCACAAAGATCCACTTGCGGGTACTCCTACGAGCCGACCCGACTTTAGTCACCACATGTGTCATGTATATAGTATATAAGTATATACCCGTGATCACCGCCCAGGTGATCACGGCCCGATAGTATAGCACAGCAGACGGACAAGAATGCAGGGCCACTGATGGAAAACTAGCATCCTATACTAAGCATGTAGGATTGCAGGTAGAGGTAATAACAGTAGTAGCAAGGATAGGCTATGCATCAGGATAGGATATCGGAAAGCAGTAACATGCTACACTACTCTAATGCAAGCAGTATAGAGAAGAATAGGCGATATCTGGTGATCAAGGGGGGGGGGCTTGCCTGGTTGCTCTGGCAAGTAGGAGGGGTCGTCAACTCCGTAGTCGAACTGGGCAGCAGCAGTGTCGGGCTCGTAGTCTACCGGAGAGAAGAGGGGGAAGAAACAGTAAATACAATGCAAACATAAGCATGACGATGCGTGACATGACAATGAGCAGTGTTAGGTGTGCCCTAACGCGACAGTAGGTGGTACCGGCGAAGGGGGGGAACATCCGGGAAAGTATTCCCGATGTTTTGCGTTTTCGGACAAACGGACCGGAGGGGGAAAGTTGCGAGTTTGATAGGTTAGGGATGTGTGGTGGACGAACGGGCTGCGTATCCGGATTCGTCTCGTCGTTCTGAGCAACTTTCATGTTGAAAATATTTTAATCCGAGTTACGGATTAAAAGATATGATTTTCATTAATTTCTGGAATTTAATTAATTATTTAATTTAATTCGAAATTTGGATTTATGACATCAGCATGAGGTCATGCTGACGTCAGCAGTCAACGTTGACCGTTGACCTGGTCAACCTGACAGGTGGGTCCCACCTGTCAGGGGCTGTTAGCTAATTAACTATGTTTAGTTAATTTAATTAACTAATTAGGTTAACTTAAACAGGATTAATTAACTTAATTAATTTAGTTAATTAATTAATTAAATTTATTCTTATTATTTGTTTTATTATTAATTTTACTTTTTTTATTTTTTCATTCATTAATTTTTATTAATTAGTTTATTATTATTATTTTAATCATTTCATTTTTTTCTTTTCGTTCTGTGGGCTGGGCCCCATATGTCATAGGGCCACGGGGGTTCGGGCCCAGGGGGCAGTGGCTCAGGGGGGGCGAGGCCCACCTGGCAGTGGCCCAGGGGGCACAGCGGGTTTGGTCCACGGGTGCGGGCGCACCCGAGCGAGCGCTCGCCCGCAGGGCGGGACGAGGACGCCAGGGCACCGATGGCGGGGCTCG
>NC_057814.1:397621460-397627814 GCF_018294505.1 Triticum aestivum | reverse complement strand
GCGGTCGGCGACGGGGCCGGGGCGGCGGCTTCGGTGGTCTCCTCCCGATCCAGATCGGGGGAGGCAGAGGAGGGGGATATTTTCGTGGGGGGAGTGGGAGGAGGTGTCGGTGGTGAGTGGGGGGAGTGGATAAGGTGTCGGTGGTGGTGGGTGGCCGGCCGGCTGGGCCTGGGGGTTGGCCCAGTTGGGCTAGGGTCCAGTGGGGGGCTCCTCTTTTTTTTGTATTTTCTTTTCTTTTATTTATTTGCTTTTCTGTTTTATTTCAATTTAAACTATTTAGGCATTTTATAAAAATGTGTTTACCACACCATATTTACTTATGCAAAATATGGCATCTCCCGAATATTTTTATTTTAATATTTGAAAACTTTTGTCGTTTGACTTATTTAGGATTTAAATTTGAAACGGTTTTGAATTAACCCGAGATTAATTACAGTGACAGAGGTGACGTGCCATCATTAACGTCAGATTACTCTAGCATGATTGTCCGGGCGTTACACCAGTCAATGGGGAAGGGGCGCGGCCACCCTTGAGGCCTTTCTCTCCTTTCCCGTATGGCCCATTAAGGCCCAATACGAATTCCCGTAACTCTCCGGAACTCCGAAAAATACCCGAATCACTCGGAACCTTTCCGATGTCCGAATATAGCCTTTCAATATATCGATCTTTACGTCTCGACCATTTCGAGATTCCTCGTCATGTCCCCGATCTCATCCCGAACTCCGAACAAACTTCGGTCATCAAATCACATAACTCATAATAATACAAATCGTCACAGAACGTTAAGCGTGCGGACCCTACGGGTTCGAGAACTATGTAGACATGACCGAGACTCATCTCCGGTCAATAACCAATAGCGGAACCTAGATGCTCATATTGGTTCCTACATATTCTACGAAGATCTTTATCGGTCAAACCGCATAACAACATACGTTGTTCCCTTTGTCATCGGTATGTTACTTACCCGAGATTCGATCGTCGGTATCTCAATACCTAGTTCAATCTTGTTACCGGCAAGTCTCTTTACTCGTTCCGTAATGCATCATCCCGCAACTAACTCATTAGTCACATTTCTTGCAAGGTTTATAGCGATGTGCATTACTGAGAGGGCCCAGAGATACCTCTGCGACAATCGGAGTGACAAATCCTAATCTCGATCTATGCCAACTCAACAAGTACCATCGGAGACACCTGTAGAGCACCTTTATAATCACCCAGTTACTTGTGACGTTTGGTAGCACACAAAGTGTTCCTCCGGTATCCGGGAGTTGCATAATCTCATAGTCATAGGAACATGTATAAGTCATGAAGAAAGCAATAGCAATATACTAAACGATCAAGTGCTAAGCTAACGGAATGGGTCAAGTCAATCACATCATTCTCTAATGATGTGATCCCGTTAATCAAATGACAACTCATGTCTATGGCTAGGAAACTTAACCATCTTTGATTCAACGAGCTAGTCAAGTAGAGGCATACTAGTGACACTCTGTTTGTCTATGTATCCACACATGTACTAAGTTTCCGGTTAATACAATTCTAGCATGAATAATAAACATTTATCATAACATAAGGAAATAAACAATAACTTTATTATTGCCTCTAGGGCATATTTCCATCACATGCAACAAGATAGACGATGCTTCACATGTTGCAAATCTCTTTTGTAGGAAAATCTTGCGCCCACATGGAGTGCCAAAGACGATTGTCTCCGACCGCGACGTCAAGTTCTTGAGTTACTTTTGGAAGACCTTATGCGCAAAGCTCGGAATCAAGCTACTATTCTCCACGGCATACCATCCACAAACCGACGGCCAAACGGAAGTGAGGAACCGAACACTCTCCATTCTACTATGCGTGTTGATCAAGAGGAACATCAAGGAGTGGGAAGAGTGCCTACCCATCTCCGAGTATGCCTACAACCGCACAAGACATTCGACTACCGGCAAGTACCCTTTCGAGGTCGTCTACGGTTTCAACCCGTTGTCCCCATTGGACATTCTTCCTCTACCACTACAAGAGCGAATCAACATGGACGCGAGTGCCCGAGTGAACTATATCAAGAAGATGCATGAAGATACAAGGCACACAATCGCGTGCCAAGTACAACGTCTCGTGACCAAGCCCAACGTCAACAAGCAACCCATGATATTCGACGTTGGAGATCTTGTGTGGCTACACCTTCGCAAGGACCGCTTCCCCAACGAACGCAAGTCTAAACTTCTACCACGAGCCGATGGACCGTTCAAGGTGCTAGCACGCTACAACAACAACAACAACAACAACAACAACAACAACAACAACAACAACAACAACAACAACAACAACAACAACAACAACAACAACAACAACAACAACAACAACAACAACAACAACAACGCTTACAAGCTCGACTTCCCGCGCGACAAGTACAACGTGAGCGACGTCTTCAACGTCAAGGATCTTTCGCCCTACCATGGTGATGAAGATTCCGATCTGAGGTCGGATCTTTCCCAAGGGAGGGGAGATGATGAGGAGCATCCCAAGGTCATCCCCATGGACCTACCTACGTCTCCCACGACATCACTTGGACCAATGACAAGAGCACGAGCAAAGGCTATCGAAGATAAGGTGAACTCGATCCTCTCCGAACTACCGCTTTCTATACATGAGACATGGCTACTACCTCAAGCAGAAACACTATGTGTGATCAGGTACTTGGAGGAAGGCCACGGAGCAGCTACATCCAACGAAAAGACGGCGAGGACACCAAGTACGAGGGACAAGAAGAAGAGCTGCCATTGAAGCTACAGCCACCGGACGACCGGTCGGGGCCGGACGTCCGGCACATGAAGCCCAACCTGCCCAAGTCCCAGCCGACGCAAGCTATAGCGAGCGGACGTCGGGCCAGGACCGGAGGACCGGCCACACCTCCCAGTGAGCGGACGACCGGCCATGACCGGACATCCGGCGCCACCGCACCCGAGCCAAAATGAGCGGAAGTCCGAAGTGACCGGACGTCCGGCGCCACCTTCACAGAACGGAAATAGCGGAAGTCCGGCGACTACCGGACGCCCACGAGCCACCGGACGACTGGCCCTCAGCGGACGTCCGGTACCTATCTGCGTACAGAGATCGGGCCCGAGGCCCATGTATCCCTCTCCCACTTACCCCTTCGTGGACCTAGACTATATATACTCCACCACCTCCTCCTAGTTAAGGTTAGCGTTGTGTTAGCTCATATGTGAGATAGAGCTTCGCTCATCCATCTGGATCTACTCCTTTGCGAGGGACCGACACCTCTTCGGAGAAGATCCACTTGGATTCAAGACCCCTAACGGGAAGACCTCGAGACCTCCTCTCGGAGAAGAACCGGTTACCTATGTATCGTCCTTTTGTTGGATTCGGATCGTGTATCTCTTTGTGTTTTGAGGATCTGGCATATGTGTGACCTAATCTCGTTGGTTTGAGTGTTTCTCTTGTGTTCCCCTTCGTGATTTTCCTTTGTGTTCTTCGTGTTCATCGCGGGATCCGCTCCTTTCGTGAAAGATCGGCCGTATAGGGTTTCACCCTACATCACTAAGTTAATAGGTTAGTCCATAAAAATAATATCAAATGACATATAAAGCATACAAAAATGATAATATAGTAGCACGAAACAATAAAAATCAATTATAGATACATTGGAGACGGATCACACGTGCGTCACACCAAGACGGATGGTCTCCAGTTCGTCCCACGCCTCCTTGGTCGTGCCCTTGGCTGCGAGCGTCGCCATCATCTCCGGCGGCACCCCGCGTAGAATGGCCTCGAGGGCAAGCTGGTCGTCGTTGCAGATGGCGGTGCCGATCTCGATGGCCTGCCAGAGGTGGCGGTCCTCAAGCATCACCTCCATTGGAAGGGCCCAATCCCTGAGCACCGACCAGGTCGTGCCGTCGCCGCCCTCACGCACAAGGCGGGTTTGCACGATCTATCTCGGCTCTTCATCGTCGCCGGAGATACATGCTCGCAGTGTGGCGATCTGCTTGAGTTTGACGTCGTCGCCATCGCCCAGGTATGCTCTTATGCCAATTGGTATCCCTAATCTCACGCACGTATCAATGGAGGATTTAACAAGAGTGAGACAGACTGGTTTTTGTGGAACGTACAACTTGCCGTATTTTATCCTTCCTCTATTTATTCTGTTCAAAAACAAAAGCACGCCGTGATGCAACCCCCATCTACCGGATCATGTCGTCCGACGATCGAGAGCATGCCTCGCATGGCCAACTCCTACACCACAGGATTGCACCCGATAACGTCTTCAGGCCCAGCTAACAGAAAACCCCCAAAAGTGCTAACTGCCAAAATGGTGGCCATGGCAGCGAAACTGCACTTAAGTTGTCACGCTCGTTTATTTGTTTTTTTATGAAAAAGATCAGATCTATTATAAGAGTTCGCCGGAAGTACAAAGCATCTCAACATAATAAACGTTACATCGAGATTCTGAGACTACCAAACGACCACAATGCAGCCAATGTCGATGTTCCTTACCGGAGTCGGCTTGATCTTATTGATGACAGTCAGGAAGTCTACGTTGCCCCTTAGGATCAGCGCCCTGGAGCCACATCATTGCTGTTGAACCCTTGCATAAATCCAAAGCACCTGACACCAAATATCGTCACATGACGAGAAAACCTAACCTAGCTGTCCCAAGAAGACAATAGGAATCTATGACGGTGTTTCATCAACTACATTCAGACAAACGAACTCAGAGAGAATCGGAGTCCGGGAAGCAAACTCGAAGAAGAAGCGTTCTTATCCGCCCGAGCGCCGCACCTGCGAGGACTAAAATGCCTTAACCTAAACTACTAACCGGCGAAGGCACCGGGATTCCCCTCCCCATCACTCGCTGCCGGAGTACCAGGCAGAGGGGAGGCAAATTCATGGGCTCGCCGGAGAAGCCTGGAGGGAAGAATTTGGCCTAGCTGCCTAGAGTTAGGTGAGAAAATGAGAGAAAGTCTAATAACATGTGTTTTTAGACTATACGAGCTAGTTTATTTGCTAACAAGAGGCTTCATAATTTTTTGTTAATATCTAAGATGTCGAACCAAAGACGCTCTTCGTGTTCAAACGTTCCATTCCGAAGACGAATTCTGTCCTTTTTCGAGGTGAAGTTGGTCTCGATGAGACCGTGGGAGGAAACAAAAGGCAAAAACTTTGGAACGTGCATGCATCACGCGCGTCGTCTAAACTCTGAAGACGCATGCCTCGATCGGTTTGCTCCACCTTTTTTGACTACTACCGCTGCCGGCGCGAAGCGAGTGTGAAACCCAAAGCGCGGGCCGTCGTCCACCTTTTTTGACTACTACCGCTGGATTAACTCTGTCTCTGGGTTGCTCCTCCGCCTCTGCCTGTTGATCCTTGCTGCTTTCTGCGCTGTAAAATTAGCAGTAGTCGCTGTAACCAGCCCATACAGCAGCTGGATTAGTTTTTAAAAAACTACTGCCACAGTAGTACACACAGTACATATGAGTTGGGCCAGCCTGTTTGTCTCACGCCTTCCCCAAGCTCCAGGCTCCAAGGATCAAGAAGCAAAATATGTACAACTTCGAGGTTCATGCGCCTTCTGCTCGGCAACGCATGCATGCACTTTCTTCCTCACTCAATAACCCTGCACAGTTGTCCGTGGAATTCTCGCATTCGAGACGGTGCTGGGGAGAGAGGACTTGCAAGTGGTGACAACAATTTTGAGAACAAGTGGCGCAGCAGACCGTGTAATTGTCGAATTTAGAGTTTTTTTTTCCTCGCGGCTCAAGCTGATTAGGAGGAGGTTAGCATCGATTGAGTGCATCCAGACATGTGGAGAATCTTCAGGCTCTAATTGCTTCTCCGTGTCTGTCCTAGTACCACAATTAGCGCAGAGTGCGGCTTAATCAAAAGCCATCTGCCCGTAATCACGTGCACGCATGAGCCGCTGATTCGCATGCATGCATGCATGTACTGCCTCGCGTTTGTCTGTCTGGCTGGCTGGCACGCGTGGCTTTCTATGCACGCTCCCACTTTGTCAGCGTCCAACTTGATCTAGCCCATATTCTACGTACATTCTGAACGTTTATGCGCACATGACACAACATTCTGCAGAGAGCCCACTCCATCTCAAAAGCCCCGACTAAAGTGAGGAAGGAATCTCTCCCTTATAAGCTGGTCATGGCCTCCTCCTGCAAGCGAGGTGGGACTAAACCGAGCCAGACAGCCCTAACATCCCACCCCCTGAGAAGCCCCTCAGGAAGGCATGGCGATGCTGGCTCTGATACCAGATGTTAGCGTCCAACTTGATCTAGCCCACACTCTACTTACATTCTGGACGTTTATGCGCACATGACACAACATTCA
>NC_057814.1:397610528-397621112 GCF_018294505.1 Triticum aestivum | reverse complement strand
CCTGAGAAGCCCCTGAGAAAGGCATGGCGATGCTGGCTCTGATACCACATGTTAGCGTCCAACTTGATCTAGCCCACACTCTACTTACATTCTAGACGTTTATGCGCACATGACACAACATTCAGCAGAGAGCCCACTCCATCCCAAAAGCCCGGACTGAAGTGAGAAAGGAATCTCTCCCTTATAAGCTGGTCATGGCCTCCTCCTGCAAGCGAGGTGGGACTAAACCAAGCCAGCCTCACCGGCCTACAGCAGCCCTAACAGTCCCCTTGCTAATCTGCTGCCCAGCTCAATCATCACATGCCCGCCCCTTAAGACCAGGCCACTGTCACTGCATGCTCCCTCTCCTTTGTCCTCAGCAGAATTTAGTCACTTTGTTTATGAGAGCAAGTTAGGCTACTGTTTCCACCATGCACGGGAGGAAGTTCACTTTAATCAGCTATAGAGTACATCACTTGTTTATTAGGGCAAGTTAAGCTGCTCTTTCCAGCGAGGGCTAATCATGCTGGCCACACATGCTCTTGACCGCCATCGTCTGCGACCATGACCTCTTTTGAGGGTTTTGACCACACCTTCCTTAGCTGGGTGATATGGCCGGAGAAGAGCATATGCGAATAAATATATAGGTAACCTATTTTCAAAAATGCCGAATGGAACTCGGCCGCCATCGATGCCAAAATTGAAATGATCAAAATTCATATTTGCAGGTTTTAGAAAAAAAGATACACATATATTTAGAGACATAATGTACAAGTGTGTAAATTTTCAGGACAAAATAGATTAAAATGAGTGCTCCTCATCCTGAAATTTTACACACGTACACATCACATCCTTATATAGTTGTACATTTTTTTTAGAATTTTTTTTTGAAACGGAGAAGTTTGAATTTTTTCCAAAACGCCATACTTACGTATTCTTGACAATAAATACATTGGTCAACATGATGTTTCTCGCAAGGCTTTCTAAACATAAGATCAACATGAGCATGTGTCATCGGTTTGGTAAATGAAGCCTTAGTAGTAGTAAAGCAATTTCAGATTGATCGGTGGATCATGATCAGCGAAAGGAGACAGTAGCACAGCAAGAACAGTTGTGAGAAAAAATCTAACTCAAAATTAATCCAGGTAATCCAACAGATGAAGTAGTAGGCCTAAGAGGCTAAGACACACTAACAATAGAAGTGTAGCTACACAATATCCAACAAGACCGACAGGTACTAACGTCACATAGCTACAGCAAATGCAGTTAGACTCTTGAGCTGCCCGACAGAAAACCTAGTGGGATTTTTGAAAACCAACCTAGTGGATACATCTTTTACATGTCAGAAAGGAAATGCACCAGACAGAGACTCTGTGGATGAATTCCTCGGGTTTGGCTCGATGGGCTTCAGGATCCAGAGGCAGTGAGGTTCAGATCGCCCGACGATGTGCTTCTTGATGCCTCAGCAGGAGCTGACTGAACAACGGTGGATGCCCAGTTCTGGTCTGCGCTATACGCTGAAGAAGTTACGACGTTCATTCTCGGGGCGGCCGAGCTGTGCTGTCCTTGCTCGCTGCTGTGCGTATCCGCACTGGAGAGCTGAACAGCAGGAGGTGCCTGGCTAAGGGGAGGCGCCGCGCTCACCCTCGCCTTCTTCTGCTTCGGCTCCATCGGATAGCTTGGCAGGAAGCTTCCCACGACAATCTGGCAATCAGATTCAATGATGTTCAGTTACGTTTTGCAGGAGATATACTACTACTATTGCACATTTGATTATCTTGCTGATAAATGCAAATCGAAGGGTCAAAATGTGTAGATCGACTGTTTTTACGCAAATCGAATGGTCAAAATCGTATATATCAAGATAAGCGGAGAATTTGATTTAGTAGACAGACCAAATTCATAGGTGTTCAAATCATTATGATAGATAAGTAGCAGCACCTGAACAGGACTAGCCGCTACAAGAAGGCCAGCAACTCCACCACCGACAACACGACCATCTGGGCTGGCAAGAGAAACACTCATTCCACCTGACCGACTTCGTGCGCCACTATTTTCAGTTGGCATGAAGGAACCAGACAAGGACAGCAACTCAAAGCGTCCCTACAGACAAAATAGGAGGGCTGAGTCTTTACACATGTAGGCGAAATAGCTTCGTGATAAGGTATTACGTGCATTAGAGTGAATGAACACACCTCATAAGTTAACGTGCCGCCAGAGGAGTCCGGTTGACGAAGTGTAACATTTGATATCACACCGTTAGCAGAGAGAATACAAATAGCCCGCGGTCCTTGTTGAGAAAATGATATAACCTTCATCGTCACATCCTGAATCAACATGCAACAACTTTCAGCACCACTGATAATTAAGCTCTCTATAAAAAACACTTTATTTGGTAGTTATCCAGGGATTGGTAAGAGTAGCAATGGTTAAACATGCAGAAGTATAAGTGATCAAATTTGAGAGAGACAAGTCTGAAGGTAAAAACACAATTCATGGATAACACTAGTCTATCAGATGTATGTACTATGTATAACACTAGTCTCAAAATCTGGCAAAGCCTTTTGAGATCGAGCAGCATATTTGCTCTTTCAAATTAAGTTTCAAGATGAGAACCAACTAGTATTGGATATGGTTAAGATGAGAACCAATTACTGAAATTATTTTTTCAGTGACTTCGAACCAGTCTTCAGTAGGTGCTGTGTGAGTGTGTGTGTGTGGTGGTGTGAGTGTGTGCGTGCGTCTACATTGCAATCTGTGCTTCTGAAAAATAAGTTTTAAGAACAGATAAAACGCATGCTAGTCTTTGCGGACAAGAATGCATACAACTTGACCAGGCTGAAAAACATCCAATGTAAGCTACGAGCCATGACTTAAAAGGAAGCATTGGAATCATACCTCACCAGGAGCAACAGTGATGATATGAGGAGTGAAATTCCCACCAGCAGAACAAGCCACCATGTCACCTACAGCACATGCTGCGGTTAACAGACTGAACTGACACCAGAATATGACAAAGCGAAGTGAAAGTTCCAGGTGGCCTAAGATCATCTGTTTGCAGAAAACAGGTGATCCAGTAGCCCATTCAATGCAAACATAAGTAACCATTAATCATTTTACGCCGAATCCTAGTATGTTATGCTACAGATTCATGATGCTTGACACTCACAAACCGGGTCTGTCTGACAGGAGCCGGGACAATTATACATTGCTGTTGCGCGTTGCCATCAAGGCAGAGACAGCGATGACTGGGGCTACCAATGCAGGAGTACCTCCATCCTAACTGTGGGGATCTTGTTATGATCCATCTCCGTATTTGGTTCAGAATCAGTAACCACCAGCAGCAGCATCACCATGCCTCCCCCACGGCGGCAGAACCCCACCAAAGAAAAGAGCAGAACAGCAAAGAGGCCCTAAGGATTCAGTAAGGATATGCCTCCACCTGGCCCCTACTTGCTCCCCGAGCTTCGAATCTTGCATGACCCTGCATCTGATCATGGATGGAGGCGTGGCCAGGAGACAAGAAATATTCGGATAAGAGAGGGACAGACACAGACAGTGCCATGACAAGGAACGAACTACCGAGGGACGCCCGACTTCTGCCATTTGCCCCTTGCAGCCACCATCTATTATTAGTATCATAATTTCTGAGACCTAATCTACGGAAACTTTAGGGAATAATCCAGTTTTAATTATTTTCATGGAGGATTTGTGGATTGGGGCAAAAGATTAAAAGTGCTATGCTAGATTTTTCTGAACATTTTTTGGGGGTGGGGAAGAGACGTGAGCACGAGAAGGATACCAACCAATGGAGCTGAAGTGGAAACCGAACTGCTGCTGCGGCGGCTGGTGCAGCTGGTGGTGGTACGGCTTGGCCGCCGCGGCGGCGAAGTCGAGGGGCCGGCCCCTCCCGCGCTTCATGGCGGCCCCAACCGCGGCCGCAGGCGTGTACTGCCCCGCCGCGACGGCGGCCGACATCGGAGCCGACGCGGAGATCGGCGTGGCGTTCAACGGCTGGATCAGGCTCCCGTCCGGCCCGTACTTCCTCGGCCTCCCCCTCTTCTTCCCCACCTTGACCAACGGCCCCGCGGACAGAGCCCCTCTCCCTGCGGCCGCCACCATCGCCGTCATCATACCCGGCGGCACAAACAGGCCACTCGAGCTAACCATCTCCACCGGAGACGGTGCAGGTGCATGTGAAGCTGTCGGAGGCGGCACAGATGCCGGCGACTGGAAGCTCACCGTAGCCTCCGGCACCACCGCCGCCGCCGCCGCCGCTACAGGTGCAGCCGCAGCCGCAGTCGCAGTCGGAGAGCTCGCTTCCCCTGGCTTGGCCTCCATGCGCGCAGCACTCGACACAGAACCAGCTCCAACTAGGGCTTCCGACACGAGCTCCCGCCATTAGAGCTCCCACGCACCGACCCCATCTCGCACCACCTCCGTCTCCCTCCTTAAAACCCGCCCCAAAAAATCCCCAGAAAAGAAAATCAAAACACCGGGAAAAAAGCCGGCAAAAATAAAGCAAAAATCCACAAATCCCAGGAACAAAACGCAAACGAGAATCCGCAGCCGGGAGGCGAGAGGAGGAAGAAACCGGGAGCGAGCGAGCGAGCGAGGCCGGAATGCAAAACAAAAGGGAGGAGACGCAGGAAATAAAAAGGCAAAACTAAAAGCAAAAAAGGGGAGGGGAGAGGAGAGCGTGATAAAAAAACCAATTAAAAAAGGAAAAATAAACAAAATTATCGGGGCATTAAATTAGTGCCGCGTCCGGGGGCGATAACAATAAAGAAATCGGACGCGAAATTGTCGCTGTACGCCCCAGGCCGAGTTTTCAATGCGGAATTCGAAAAATGCCGTTCGGGAGGGGCAGAACGGGAAGTGGAAAATGTTTGGCTTTACGCGTTTAAGCGGATAAATTACTGGGCTTGAGGCCTAAATGCGGGATTAGGGGCGGGGAAGGGCGTGGTTTTGGGGGGAATTTACGGGTGTGCCACTGTGGGTGTGGGCTGGTCATCGGCGGCTGGCTTGTCGTCGCGTGCGGGGCTCCGGCGAGTCAAATGGGACAGACTGTACAGTGGAGTGAAAGGGGAAGCTGAGCTCTACTGGTCCGTGTGGAAGCAGCTTTGGCTCTACTGGTAGTGTGTTTCAACGGCTAGTCCTGTCTGAAATGAAATGAAGGAAATTCTAGAGCTGCTCTTCTGGGTTGAAGTCTGACCCCATCCAAAATTTATATATATGCATAAAAGAAACTGTATAGAACAACCAGAGAGCTACATAATTCTTTTTCTGGAAATTTTTCAGCTACATAATGTGATGGAGAGTATATGCCCCTAATTTGTTTTGGCGCATAAAATATAACGCCCATTTGTTTGTTCTATTTAGGCTTCTCGTGCCCAGACTTCAGGTTCAAGCCACCGTTTGAGAATAAAACGCCTTCCTGTGTGCTAGTAAATGAGTAGTACTAATTGCATAAACATTTAGGTCACATCATCTCGCTTAACCTATAGCTGCATATGCATATTAAAAATTGTTTGGTAGTAGTTCAGAAGTGAAGACATGTCCCGCTCTCGTCCAAAACCAAACACATAGCAGACAGCCCGACCAAATTAATAACTAAAATAATGAAAGCTTACGCACCCGCCAAACCCTCCACTAAGTAAAGTAACATGGCCGCCGTTAATCTATATATAGCGTCCAGCTGTATTTGTGACCAGAAAGGGATTAAACACCACCAAGAAAAGAAAAGGAAAGAACAAATAGGAGGAAACCGGCGGCAGCAACAAAATGCTTTTCTTTTCTTTTCCGTCCAGCGGGAGTATGGTTGTGTAGTCTCTAGTGTATTCCCCCCTGCTTCTTCTGCTTTCGCTTTTGTTCCTTTTCTTGGTCGTAACGTGTCGAAATAAAGCTGAACAAAATGTACTGATTACAAGATGATCCAATGTGTATACACTACTCAGTACATTTTGTTCTCATTGTTATGAGCTATATTACCATCAGGCAAAGTTGCACGGAGTTATTGTAAAAATACTGAAATCGAAAGTGTCCTTCTGCTCCCGAGCTCAAATAAGGTGAACAGTAAAATCAAAAAAATCTGACATTTTTTGTGACAAAAGTTTCAAGTGCCTGCAAAAATTCATCATGAAATCGCATTCACGCCTTACATGAATGTGATTTCATGACGAATTTTTGCAAGCACCTGAAACTTTTGTCAATGTTTGTCAAAAAATTCAGATTTTTTTATTAGAAAATCCTTTTTTGATTTTACTATTCACCCGAGCTCAAATGAGCTCGGCTCAGAAACTCCGCGTCCTACTAAAAAGCCTTTGTTGTGAGCTAGTAACATGTAAGCAACAAAAAGTTCAACGGATAATTTTTGCTAGGGGAAGAAAATTGGGCCAAATCAAGGTTACCTAAGGAAACTTAGAGGGGGGTGATGACGCACAAGTATAGGGAATTAATTGTAGCTCTTTTCGATAAGTAAGAGTGTCGAACCCAATGAGGAGCAGAAGGAAATGACAAGTGGTTTTCAGCAAGGTAATGTCTGCAAGTGCTGAAATTGTAAGTAGTAGAATAGTTTAATAGCAAAATATTTTGTAACGAACAAGTAACGATAGTAGTAGCAAAAGTGCAGTAAGGTAGCCCAATCCTTTTGAGGCAAAGTACAGGCCAAAACGGTCTCTTATAATAGGCAAAGCGTTCTTGGGGGTACACGGGAATTTCATCTAGTCACTTTTCATCATGTTGGTTCGATTCGTGTTTGCTACTTTGATAATTTGATATGTGGGCGGACCGGTGCTTAGGTGTTGTTCTTACTTGAACAAACCTCCTATTTATGATTAATCCCCTCGCAAGCATCCGCAACTATGAGAAAAGTATTAAGAATAAATTCTAACCATAGCATTAAACTTTTGGATCCAATTGGTCCCTTACGGAATAGCACATAAACTAGGGTTTAAGCTTCTGTCACTCTTGCAACCCATCATCGAATTACTACTCCACAATGCATTCCCTTAGGCCCAAATGTGATGAAGTGTCATGTAGTCGACGTTCACATATGCCTCGACCACGGCAGAAGATATAGAAAAGATGAGTGTCATCCCCTATGCCTCGGCCATAGGGTCTATTATGTATGCCATGCTGTGTACCAGACCTGATGTAAACCTTGCCGTAAGTTTGGTAGGAAGGTACCAAAGTAATCCCGGCATGGAACACTGGACAGCGGTCAAGAATATCCTGAAGTACCTGAAAAGGACTAAGGATATGTTTCTCGTTTATGGAGGTGACGAAGAGCTCGTCGTAAAGGGTTACGTCGACGCTAGCTTCGACACTGATCTAGATGACTCAAGGTCACAAACCGGATACGTGTATATTTTGAATGGAGGAGCAGTAAGCTGGTGCAGTTGCAAGCAAAGCGTCGTGGCGGGATCTACATGTGAAGCGGAGTACATGGCAGCCTCGGAGGCAGCACAGGAAGCAGTCTGGATGAAGGAGTTCATTACCGACCTAGGGGTGATTCCCAATGCGTCGGGCCCGATGACTCTCTTCTGTGACAACACTGGAGCTATTGCACTTGCGAAGGAGCCCAGGTTTCACAGGAAGACCAGGCATATCAAGCGTCGCTTCAACTCCATTCGTGAAAGTGTTCAAAATGGAGACATAGATATTTGTAAAGTACATACGGACCTGAATGTAGCAGATCCGTTGACTAAACCTCTCATGATCAACACCAGGACACAATGGGTGTTCGATTCATCACAATGTAACTAGATTATTGACTCTAGTGCAAGTGAGAGACTGTTGGAAATATGCCCTAGAGGCAATAATAAATGGTTATTATTATATTTCTTTGTTCATGGTAATTGTCTATTGTTCATGCTATAATTGTATTGTCCGGAAATCGTAATACATGTGTGAATACATAGACCACAACGTGTCCCTAGTAAGCCTCTAGTTGACTAGCTCGTTGATCAACAGATAGTCATGGTTTCCTGACTATGGACATTGGATGTCGTTGATAACGGGATCACATCATTAGGAGAATGATGTGATGGACAAGACCCAATCCTAAGTATAGCATAAAAGATCGTGTAGTTTCATTTGCTAGAGCTTTTCCAATGTCAAGCATCTTTTCCTTAGACCATGAGATCGTGCAACTCCCGGATACCGTAGGAGTGCTTTGGGTGTGCCAAACGTCACAACGTAACTGGGTGACTATAAAGGTGCACTACGGGTATCTCCGAAAGTGTCTGTTGGGTTGGCACGGATCGAGACTGGGATTTGTCACTCCGTGTGACGGAGAGGTATCTCTGGGCCCACTCGGTAATGCATCATCATAATGAGCTCTATGTGACTAAGGCGTTAGTCACGGGATCATGCATTGCGGTACCAGTAAAGAGACTTGCCGGTAACGAGATTGAACAAGGTATTGGGATACCGACGATCGAATCTCGGGCAAGTAACATACCGATTGACAAAGGGAATTGTATACGGGATTGATTGAATCCTCGACATCATGGTTCATCCGATGAGATCATCGTGGAACATGTGGGAGCCAACATGGGTATCCAGATCCCGCTGTTGGTTATTGACCGGAGAGGCGTCTCGGTCATGTCTGCATGTCTCCCGAACCCGTAGGGTCTACACACTTAAGGTTCGGTGACGCTAGGGTTGTAGAGATAAGTGTATGCAGAAACCCGAAAGTTGTTCGGAGTCCCGGATGAGATCCCGGACGTCACGAGGAGTTCCGGAATGGTCCGGAGGTGAAGAATTATATATAGGAAGTCAAGTTTCGGCCACCGGGAAAGTTTCGGGGGTTACCGGTATTGTACCGGGACCACCGGAAGGGTCCCGGGGGTCCACAGGGTGGGGCCACCTATCCCGGAGGGCCCCGTGGGCTGAAGTGGGAAGGGAACCAGCCCCTAGCGGGCTGGGCACCCCCCCATGGGCCTTCCCCCTGCTCCTAGGGTTGGAAACCCTAGGGCAAGGGGGCGCCCCACTTGCCTTGGGGGGCAAGGCACCCCCCTGGCCGCCGCCCCCCACCAGATGGGGTTTTGGCCGGCGCCCCCCCTCCCAGGGGGCCTATATAAAGGGGGGGAGGGAGGGCAGCAACATCACAGCCTTGGGCGCCTCCCTCCTCCCCTGCTACACCTCTCCCTCTCGCAGAAGCTCGGCGAAGCCCTGCCGAGACCCGCTACATCCACCACCACGCCATCGTGCTGCTGGATCTCCATCAACCTCTCCTTCCCCCTTGCTGGATCAAGAAGGAGGAGACGTCGCTGCACCGTACGTGTGTTGAACGCGGAGGTGTCGTCCGTTCGGCACTCGGTCATCGGTGATTTGAATCACGACGAGTACGACTCCGTCATCCACGTTCATTGGAACGCTTCCGCTCGCGATCTACAAGGGTATGTAGATGCACTCCTTTCCCCTCGTTGCTAGTATACTCCATAGATGCATCTTGGTGAGCGTAGGAAAATTTTAAAATTATGCTACGATTCCCAACATCAACTCCCCCAAGCTTAGACCTCGTTTGTCCTCAAGCGAAAACCGAAATCGAAAAACATGTCCACATGCTTAAAGAGAGAGAGGTGTCGATAAAAACAAAATACGGACATAGAAGTATCATGTAGATTATTATAACAACAACAAACTTAAACATAAGACTCTTATCATAGAACTTTTATCATAGACTTCTCATGAATAAGTGACAATTCATCACACTATCGAAGTATAAAGCAAAAAATCTATTAGAAACCAACAAACTATGTTCTCAGTCAACTTTGCAACTACAATTCATCATCTTTTCAGGAAGGGTCACGTATCGGAGCCTTTGGGCAAGTCCAAATACTCAACCATCATATAGTCTTCTATGATTGCTAGCCCTCACCGCTTACACATGAGCAAAACGCTTCAACCGGACACACACAAAGATAGGGGCTTATAATTTCGCCTCCCAACGTATTCACCTCAAGGGTGATGTCAACAATAATAACTCATGCTACCCATATTCAACTGGACATATGTGCCTAGATCTTTACTCACCGCATGATGCTTGCCAAAGAAGAAAATAAAAAGGAATATCACTACAAAAAAAAGACACATCCATGACATTTTGGGCCAAACGAATTTTTTTCTGTCATGCTTATGACACTTCTATAACGATAATTGTGACAAAACCCGGTATCATCATAGATGTGGTGGGCTCCTACTTCTATGAAAAAAAATCATGACAGAAAATGGGCTTTTCGTCCTGGGCGGGCCGGAGACGCAGCTGCATGACATTCTTTGGGTCGTCCATGACGGAAAAAACCGTGGTAGAAGCGAGGGCGAGGAAAATATCGGGGAGTTCCCGGTTACGGTGGGTGGTCGGGGCCGAGCGATGCACGGAGGTTTGCGCGTTTCTCTCGTACACGTACGTGCATGCGTGCGAGGCGTTTGGCTCTAACTGAACCCAAGCAAGGCGTTCGCCTACTGAATCCGAGTGATTGCACTGCAGGCTACACGTTACTTAACCTGAGCGATCGATCGATGACTGTTAACTAAACCCGATCGAGCGATTCCTTCGCTACTGCTGCTAACTGAAGCCGATCGATGCTGCCTATGGAT
>NC_057814.1:397597514-397610082 GCF_018294505.1 Triticum aestivum | reverse complement strand
GACCCCATGGTAGTAGAGGTCGTTGCCGCTGGATGAACAGGACCCCGATCGAGCCGGTTGGGGGTGGATGAACAGGACCCCGTGGAGGGCTGGATGAACAGGACGACCCCGTGGAGGGCTGGTTGAACAGTAGCCGATGGAGGGCTGGATGAACAGTAGCCCGTGGAGGGGTGGTTGAACAGGACCCCGTGGAGAGGGCTGGTTGAACAGTAGCCGGTGGAGGAGCGGTGGAGGCTGGATGAACAGGAGCCAGTGGATGAACAGTCGTAGGTGGAGGCTGGAGGAGGTCGGCGGTGGATGAACAGTAGCCCGTGGAGGTAGTCAACGGTGGAGATGAACAGTATCCTGTGGAGTCCCGTTTTGCGGTACGCCACAACCCTCCCGATGAACAGGACCCTCGTTTCGACCGTAGCGCTCCAACACAAGTCTGTTTCCTCCGCTTTGCGGTACGCCACACCCCTCCCGATCAACAGGACCCCGTTTCGACCGTCGGAGGTCCAAGAGAAGTCTGTTTCCTCCGTTTTGCGGTACGACAGACCCCTCCCGATGAACAGGATCCCGTTTCGACCGTGGCCGGTCGAAAACAAGGTCGTTTCCTCCGTTCTGCGGTACGCCAGGCCTCGTTTCGATCGGTTGTTCCATCCAAGCCGGTTGGCTCCCGATGAACACGACGACGACGCAGTTTCTCCGTTTCGACCCAACCATGTACACGAGCCCTGGCCGTACGTATGCGCGAGTAGGCGTTCGAGACCCCGCCCCGTATGTACGTACGTGGCCGTATTTACTTTCTTGCACCCTGGCCGATGTACGTACGTGTACACGATATAACGGGACTGCGTGACATGTTACGTGCGCGCCTCTACTACGACACGTGCCCTTCCTTACACGGCCACGGTTCATCGCTGCAGCCTGCAGACAGACCGAACCAGTATGTACGTACACGTTCGAGACCAGAATGACAACGCTACGTATGCTTCGACCAGGTGGGTCCCGACTTTCAGGCACTTCCTTGCGTGACAAGATGTAGCTGGTGGGTCCCAGCAGTCAGGGGCGAATCATTTTTTTTTGCCCGTAATATGGACGCACTTCCTTGCATGCGAAGATGTAGCTGGTGGGTCCCAGCAGTCAGGGGGGAACTTTTTTTGCGAAATACGGTGGCCTGTGCGGTGGGTCCCTGCTGTCAGGTGGAAGAATCATTATTTTCCGCGTAATAAGGAGGCACTTCCTTGCTGCGGCCGTGGACCTAGCTGTCAGTCTCTCCACGTACAGTACTCTTCTGATGGAAGTCGTTCGTTGACCATATTGACCACGCCATGCCAAGAGCACCAAGGCGAGGCCTAGGAAGGGGACGACGCGGAGCCGGGGAAGATGCGGCAGTGGATGCCCACGCGGAGAAGAGTACGAGGGTTCACTGGTTCGGCTGCGGTGTGAGGCTGCCGTCGCCGCAGGGCCTGGCTAGCGGTGGGAATAGTAGGGGCGGTGAGGCCTCTGCGGCAGCACAGCCGGCCATAGGAGGCAGGAGCATGCGGCACGACCAACGCTGCTTTGGGCGGCTGGAGCAAGAAGACCAAGAAGCACTACGGCCATTGGATGGACATCGTACGGTCACTGGAGCTAGAATCGTTCATATTGACTAAGTTGACAAAGCCCTCCGTCTCCGTCAACTTAGTAGGCCCACAAGTCAGCCTCCCACCATGCTGGGTCCCAGCTAGCAGGGGGGTATTCATTTTTTTGTGCGTAATAAGGAGGCACTTCCTTGCGTGCGAAGATGTAGCTGGTGGGTCCGACCTGTCAGCGGGGGGGGGCGTTTTTTTCACGAAATACAGAGGCCCTTCTGGTGGGTCCCAGATGTCAGGTGGAGGAATCATTATTTTGCGTGTAATAAGGAGGCATTTCCTTGTGTGCGGCCGTGGACCCAGCTGTCAGCCTCTCCACGTACAATCCACGTTCGATGGATCTCGTTCATTGACCACGTTGACCACGGCGCGCCGAGAGCACCAGGGCAGTGGACGACGGCGAGACCTAGGAAGGGAACGACACGGAGCCGGGGAAGACTCGGTAGTGGTTGCCCACGCGGTGGGTGAAGGAAATATGCCCTAGAGGCAATAATAAAGTTATTATTTATTTCCTTATATCATGATAAATGTTTATTATTCATGCTAGAATTGTATCAACCGGAAACATGATACATGTGTGAATACATAGACAAACAGAGTGTCACTACTATGCCTCTACTTGACTAGCTCATTAATCAAAGATGGTTATGTTTCCTAGCCATAGACTAGCCATAGACATGAGTTGTCATTTGATTAACGGGATCACATCATTAGGAGAATGATGTGATTGACTTGACCCATTCCGTTAGCTTAGCATTTGATCATTTAGTATTCTGCTATTGCTTTCTTCATGACTTATACATGTTCCTATGACTATGAGATTATGCAACTCCCGTTTACCGGAGGAACACTTTGTGTGCTACCAAACGTCACAACGTAAGTGGGTGATTATAAAGGTGCTCTACAGGTGTCTCCAAAGGTACTTGTTGGGTTGGCGTATTTCGAGATTAGGATTTGTCACTCCGATTGTCGGAGAGGTATCTCTGGGCCCACTCGGTAATGCACATCACTATAAGCCTTGCAAGCATTGTAACTAATGATTTAGTTGCGGGATGATGTATTACAGAACGAGTAAAGAGACTTGCCGGTAACGAGATTGAACTAGGTATTAAGATACCGACGATTGAATCTCGGGCAAGTAACATACCGATGACAAAGGGAACAACGAATGTTGTTATGCGGTTCGACCGATAAAGATCTTCGTAGAATATGTAGGAGCCAATATGGGCATCCAGGTCCCGCTATTGGTTATTGACCAGAGAAGTGTCTCGGTCATGTCTACATAGTTCTCGAACCCGTAGGGTCCGCACGCTTAACATTCGTTGAACGTTCGTTGACGATATAGTATTTATGAGTTATGTATGTTGGTAACGGAATGTTGTTTGGAGTTCCGGATAAGATCACGGACATGACGAGGAACTCCGGAATGGTCCGGAGATAAAGATTAATATATGGGATAATAGTGTTTGGTCTCCGGAAGGGTTCCGGAATTCACCGGAAGGGGTTCCGGATGTTTCCCGAAATGTTTGGGTACGATAACACTTTATTTGGGCCAAAGGGGAAAGCCCACAAGGTTTTTGGAAAGCGCAAAAGGAAGTTTTGCGGAGTCCAGGGTCCAGACGCCAGGGTCCCTGGTGTCTGGGTCCAGACGCCAAGAACCCTGGCGTCTGGTCCTGGAGTCCGAGAAGGACTCTTGCCTTTCGGGTGAAACCGACTTTGTGGAGGCTTTTACTCCAAGTTTCGACCCCAAGGCTCAACATATAAATAGAGGGGCAGGGCTAACACCAAAGACACATCAAGCCGTGTGCCGGCAACCCTGTCCCCTCTAGTTTATCCTCCGTCATAGTTTTCGTAGTGCTTAGGCGAAGCCCTGCGAAGATTGTTCTTCACCAACACCGTCACCACGCCGTCGTGCTGCCGGAACTCATCTACTACTTCACCCATCTTGCTGGATCAAGAAGGCGAGGACCTCATCGAGCTGAACGTGTGCAGAACTCGGAGGTGCCGTGCGTTCGGTACTTGGATCGGTCGGATCGTGAAGACGTACGACTACATCAACCGCGTTGATAAACGCTTCCGCTTACGGTCTACGAGGGTACGTAGACAATACTCTCCCCTCTCGTTGCTATGCATCACCATGAGCTTGCGTGTGCGTAGGAAACTTTTGAAATTACTACGTTCCCCAACAGTGGGGAGTACGAGGGTTTACTGGTCCGGTTGCCATCGCCGGAAAATAACAGGAGGTGTGGGTGAGTAGAGGAATGGCCTGGCCAGCAATGGAGTAGGGTCGGGCGGTGCGGCCTGTGCGGCAGCACAGCCGGCCACGGGAGGCGAGAGCACGCAGTCCCACCGGCGCTGGTTTGGGCGGTTCGAACAAGAAGATCAGATATTGAAGAAGCAGCACGGCCGTTGGATTAACATCCAACGGTCATTGCTGCTAGAATCGTTTGTGGACTAAGTTGACAAAGCCTTTCGTACACGTCAACCTAGTAGACCCACAAGTCAGCCTCCAAATCTGTCCCAAATAGCATACAGCCTGAAATTTCTAGCCAGATTCAAATTAATTTAAAAACTAAACATACCTTAATTTAAATCCAATGAAATTTTACCCACACAAAAACAATGAAATTTAAAATACCGAAATCTGAAAGAAAAAAGTATTTTGGAACTAATTGTCCGTTTGCTGTATTTTTTATTTTACAGCCCATTTATTATTACTTATAGCCCATTTCTTATTACCTATAGCCCATTTTCTGGGAAAAATGCATCCCTCCTTGTCTTGAAAGATTTCCGGCCCAGCAGGGCGTAGAAAAGCAAGTAGGCCTACGTTGGTTATTCTGCAAAAAACAAAATAGCTGGGCTAGCCATTTTCAGAAAGGAAAAAATAAACTGGGCTGGTCATGTGCTAAACATATGAAATAAAAGCCTGGGCTAGTGTAGGATCGGAAGTATGTCTAGAGGGGGGGGGGTGATTAGACTACTTGACCAAATAAAAACTAGCCCTTTCCCAATTTTAAATCTTGGCAGATTTTAACAACTTAGCACAAGTCAAGTAATCAACCTACACATGCAATTCTAAGAGTATAGCAGTGGAATGTAAAACAATTGCATATGAAAGTAAAGGGAGGAGTTTGAGGGAGCAAACGCAATGTAGACACGGAGATTTTTGGCATGGTTCCGATAGGTGGTGCTATCATACATCCACGTTGATGGAGACTTCAACCCACGAAGGGTAACGGTTGTGCAAGTCCACGGAGGGCTCCACCCATGAAGGGTCCACGAAAAAGCAACCTTGTCTATCCCACCATGGCCATCGCCCACGAAGGACTTGCCTCACTAGGGTAGATCTTCACGAAGTAGGCGATCTCCTTGCCCGTACAAACTCCTTGGTTCAACTCCACAATCTTGACGGAGGCTCCCAAGTGACACCTAACCAATCTAGGATACACCACTCTCCAAAAGGTAATAGACGGTGTGTTGATGATGAACTCCTTGCTCTTGTGCTTCAAATGATAGTCTCCCCAACACTCAACTCTCTCTCATAGGATTGGATTTGGTGGAAAGATGATTTGAGTGGAAAGCAACTTGGGGAAGGCTAGAGATCAAGATTTATGTGGTTGGAATGGAATATCTTGACCTCAACACAAGTGTAGGTGGTTCTCCCTCAGAAAATGTATGTTGGAAGTGTAGGCATGTTCTGATGGCTCTCTCCACGAATGAAGAGTGGGTGGAGGGGTATATATAGCCTCCACACAAAATCTAACCGTTACGCACAATTTACCAAACTCGGTGGGACCGAATCAGAAAACTCGGTCAGACCGATTTAGTTCATAATGTGACCGTTAGGCATTTCGGTGGGACCGACATGTCAACTTGGTGGGACCGATTTCATTAGGGTTAGGGCATAACGTAATCTCGGTGAGACCGATTACACAAACTCGGTGGGACGATTTTGGTAATAAGCAAATAGAGAGTTGGCCAGGAAAACTCGGTGGGACCGATTCGCTCATTTCGGTTGGACCGAAATGTTATGAAGGGGAAACAGAGAGTTTGCATTGTGAACTCGGTGGGACCGATCGCTCATCTCGGTTAGACCGAAACGTTATGAAGGAAAACAGAGAGTTTGCAGTCCCATCTCGGTGAGACCGAGAACCCTATCGGTAAGACTGAAGTGACTAGGGTTTGTGGCAATAGCTATGTCAACAGAACTCGGTGGCGCCGAATAGAAAGTTTCGGTAGGGCCGAGTTTGACTTTTGGTTTGGGACATATGTGGATATGAGAAAGTGGTTGAGGATTTTGGAGCATATCACTAAGCATTTTGAGCAAGAACCTCATTAAGCAACACCTCATCCCCTTTTAATAGTATTGGCTTTTCCTATGGACTCAATGTGATCTTGGATCACTAAAAGTAAAATGTAGAGTATTGAGCTTGAGCCAACATGTGTCCTTAGCATTTTGAGGGGTCCACATTCCTAATCCATGCCATGCCAACATTGAGTTTCCAGAAATATTTATCTTGAGATAGCATTAGCTCAATGAGCTATATGTTGTTAGTAATTACCAAAACCACCCAGGGATAGTTGCACTTTCAGCTAGACGGGCCACAGCTCCTGAACAACCCGGTTGATACCCTTCTTCATCCCGAAAAAACAAAATTACTGCGCGTGCTGCTGGGTCCCTACTGTCATCCTCACCATGTACAGTCATCTCCTTATTCCTCTCGGTTGTTGACCATGTTGACAACATGGGAGGGCGGCGCCGCGGCGAGCGAACCAAGGCGGAGGACGATGGTGAGGCCTCGGACGGGAACGAACATGAGCCGGGGAAGATGCGCAGAGTTTTAGGGTGCGATGTGGCCACAATGCATGCGTGGCAGCACAACCAGCCGTGGGAGGGAGGAACAGGCGATCCCGCCGGCGCTGGTTTGGCTTTGACGGCTGGAGGAAGAAGAGACTGAAGAAACACGACAGACGTTGAATGTCAATCCAACAGTCAAGGTTGGCACAATCGTTTGTTGACTAAGCCGGCACCAAGTAGCATACTTTTTTATATATAGGAAGAAAAGAAAAACTGGGCTCGTTCGCCTGATAACATTCCCGAAACTGCGACCGTTCGATCTTGTGTCGCAACTAAAACTGCGAGGAAAATGCGTTCGTCTGCCGTCCTCCTCCCAGGGAACGTTCACCACATAAGTGACTAGCACCCTTGGTTTTCAACCGAGAGGTCTTGGGTACGAGTCCCAGGAACTCTCAATTTTGTCCTCCTTCCTTCCTCGCAAAAAAGAAAGAAAATCAAAGACTTGAGAAGGCGTACAGAATAAGCTAGTGTACCAGTAAAGAGACGTTGTTGAGTTTTAGAAAAAAAGAGATGTGCTCCTGTAGCTGGTTCAAAACCAAACCTAGACTATGACTATATATGGTGCTATGCTACTCTGCAAGTAATGAAACTGACATATCCAACGTTTGCTTCTCCTATTCTCTACTTACTCTGCCTAGCATCAGAAGCTCTGGCCGCAGCAACCATGTCCGCTGGCTGCTCGTCCACCTGCTCTTCAGCAGGCAACAATCAGATATCCGCCAAGTCACCACCCGTACCATCGCATGTGGGTCTCATCACACCCCCGCCGGCACACGCACCGCAGCCGGTTGCTCATCGCAACCCGCTGCCGTTGGTGTGGTGCCACTGCTGCAAATCACGCAAAGTCATCTGTCGCTTCTCAACCACAACCCTCAACCCTGGCCGAGTCTTCTACAAATGCCCGAATCATGGGGTAATAATATGTTGAAGTGTTGTTATGCTGCTTTTAGTTGCTGATTTCTTAATCGTTTGGTTGATGATCTTCCAATTTGATTCGTGTAGAAAAGGGAAGATTCGTGTGATTTGTATTTCTGGGAAGTTGCTGATGTGGGGGAATGCAACTACGCTGATTACTTGGTTAGCCGAGGAATCCCAATACCAGTAGGTTGGGGTGTTGGACAAGTAACTAAAGGAATGTTAGAAGAGGAAGATGCAGAGCAGAAGGTTAAAGATGCAGTTTCTCTAATCATGGCCAAGCAACAGCTGCTGAACGGCCTTGACAGCAATGAGGAGATGAAAGATCTTGTGAAGATAACGGGCAAAATCGATGTGCTCTGTAGGATGATTGTCTCTTTATTTGTAGTGTATGTAGCACTCGTGATGTATTCAGTGGCTATGACATGAGCACTTTGCTGAAACTAGTAATGAATGAAACCTGTGTAGCATGTTGGGCGTAGTGTTGTGAACATCTAATGTTTCTATTAACGGAAATCGGGGGGTATCCCCTTTTGCTCATAAATAAATAAATAGCAGAGGCCCTTTTGGTAATAAGTAAATAAATTAGCAGAGACCCTGTCGGGTTAGCTTTGTTCCCATTTGAAGACGTCGAGCAAATTGCAGTCCAACAGCAAACTATGTCATCAAATTCAAGTTTCACAGCCAAATATGAGTACAACTAAACAACAATGTCATCATGTTTTAGTCGTCATACAATCATCAAACACAAATCAACATACATAACAAGTGATGTTCTCACAGCAAAATACTAAACAACACGTTCATCAGGTTTCTGTTGTCATAGCAAACACAATTTCACATAGTAGATAAAAAAACGTCTTCTGACAGGCAAATACGACAAAAGCAATCTAATCATCATCCGCAGCAGCAATGTCAACATCTTCGCCATGTGTATCAGTCTGAATCGTAATTCCCCACAGTGTCATCTTCTTCTTCATCCTCAATGTCCTCGAACGTTGGCTTCTTCTTGATCAACTCTTGTATGTCCACAGCACGACAGGCAATCTTTTCGCCAGCGTCATTGACGTGATGGTTCTCAAAGATATTAGGAACATCTATGGAATCTTGTACATCAGGAGCAGTGTAAGCATCATCTTTTTGTGCAACTTCATTAAACAAATTCCTCTGCTCAAACCTTTGCAATACTCCCAGTCATCGCTACGTGCAAATGTGTCTTCCAAGAAAAATATTTGTGTGCTTGATTTGCCAAAATAAAAGGCTCATTGGTCTGGTACACCGCCTTGACATTGATGGATTTGAAATAATCATCAGCTCTGGGTTTTGCGATCCTGGAAAACAGGTTATACCAACGACAGCACAACAGAACCACACACCAATGATCCTCGAAACTGGAGATATACTGCAACTGAACAATGTCTGTTATGTTAGCATACATTTCAGTTGTCTTTCTTCCGTACGTATCCGTGCTCATGATGGCACTGTTTTGTGTCTTCCTGCCTTCGTCGCGTGCAAGGGTGTTGTAGCGCACATCTCCAACAACGCAAGATTCATAATGTCTTACTCGAGTATCAGGACCCATTGCTAGTGCGTAAAGGGCATCATCAACTGCCTGCCCATCCTCCCGCATATTCTTAACCTATGGTTAGAAAATAGACAAGCTGATCATCTTATGTACTCAATATATTAAAAAAACGACAGTGCAATTCAAAAGCTTACATGGCTCTTGAACCATTTCGCAAATCCTGCCATAACCAGTTTGTCAATGTTTCTTGGATTTTGCGGCAGTAACTCCTTTTTGTAGATGCTGCACAACATAGTGATCGCGTCAAACATCTAAATATATAAGAATGTGATGCAAGTTTAGTAGATTACGATGTATAAGCTGCAGTACTTAGCACTTACTTGATATAAGGTAGTATCTCAGGATAGTTATTCAACACATACCAAACCATTTTGTCCAAATCTTTAGGTTTGTCCTCTTGTCGACTCTTCCCTGTAACTCGAACAGAATAATTGAAAACATTGAGCCCGGGATTGTCTTCACCCACCTCTTTGCTAAGCTGATCAGCTGTTTCAATGTATTTTGAGCAGAATGTCAACGCTTCTGTAGTAATGTAGGCCTCTGCAATGGAACCCTCGGGTCTAGCTCTGTTCCTAACATAGCCCTTGAAAGTGTCTAGCTGCCTTTTAATAGGGTACATCCAGCCATACTGTACCGGACCTCTAAGTAGTGCCTCATCAGGTAGATGAACAGCCAAATGCACCATCACATCAAAGAAGGCTGGAGGATATATGTTCTCAAGGTCGCATAGGAGAGTTGGTATCTTGTCTCTAAGACGCTCCAAAGCATCTATCCTGATATTTCTACTGCAGAGTTCCCTGAAGAATTGTCCCAACTCTGCAACTGCTCTGTATAAATCAGGGAGGCCCAATCCTCTAAGGATAACAGGTAAAACCCTTTGAAGTAGGACATGGCAGTCATGAGTTTTCAACCCTTGTACCTTGTTTCCATCTGCATTGACTCTCCTTTCAGGGTTGGAAGCAAATCCATGTGGGAATCTCACACGTGTCAGGACCTTGCAGAATTCTTTTCTTTTTACCTTGTCCAAGACGTACACAGTTGGTGCCATATCCCGTGGTTTACCTTCATCTTCCACCTGCAAATCTTTTCTGATACCCAGGTGTGTCAAATCAATCCTAGATTTTAAGGTATCTTTCGTCTTGCCTTCAATATTAAGAAGTGTGCCGATAATGCTGTCACATATATTTTTCTCGATGTGCATCACATCAAGATTATGCCACAGATCCAAATCTTTCCAATACTCCAAGTCCCACAAAGTGGACCTGTGGGTAAACAATAATCTCTTTTCTGCCCTGCCACGCTTCCTTTTCCCGCTACCATTACCAGGATGGTTTCCTGGTGTAATATGCCTGACCTTCTCTAATTCCACTTGCAACTCATCGGCGGTGAGCCTCTTTGGCGCATCATGGTTTTCATGCTTTGCATTGAACACATGTCTTCGGTATTTTGTAGGACGCGGCTTGCTAAGTATTGCGTATGATAGTGGATTCCTGTCACAGCGAACACATGCATTGTAATCATGTGTCGTTCGCCCTGACATAGTGCCCAAAGCTGGATAATCATGGATGCACCAAATTATAACAACACACAGAAAGAAATCAGCTGGTGGGCTGCTATATAGGTCTCGAGTGAGAACACCCCTCCATAGCTATTGAAGTTCCTCCACAAGAGGCTCCATGAATAAATCAAAATCCTTTCCAGGACTTTTTGGACCTGGGATGAGCAAGGCTGTCATGTAGTTTGATTCTTTGGTGCAGACATTTGGAGGCATGTTGTAAGGGATAACAAGCACTGGCCACATGCTATATGTGGCGCTCTAGTGGCCAAATGGGTTAAATCCATCTGAAGCTAAGCCAAGTCTAATGTTTCTTGGGTCAGCAGCAAACTTTTTGTGTTTCTGATTGAAGCTTTTCTACTCACTACCATGAGATGGATGGCTCATTACATTCTAATCTCTGTACTCTTGGTTCCTAGAATGCCACAGTACATCCTCTCTTGTTTCAGCATCATGAAACAACCTCTGCAATCTTGGTATAATTGGAAAATGTCTCAGAACATTATGAGGAATCCTCTTCACAGCATCGCCATCTTTCCATCTTGATGATTTGCATTTCCGGCATTCACTTAAGTTAGCATAATCCTTCCGGAATAGAACACAATTATTCTTATAAACAGGGATCATATCATATCCAATTCCAGCTGCACGAACGAAATTCTTCATTTTACTGTAGGTGTGTGGTAGCTCAGGCGCATCTGGGAAAGATTTACGGAAAGCAGCCAACATCGCAAACAATGATTTGTTGGTCATCCACTCAGATGTCTTCACCTGAAGAAAGGTGACCATAGCTGAGAATACTGATAGCTTATTTCCTGGGGTGACAGCCACGTTGCATTGTTCCAACATGCGGGCCCACCGTTTTTCTTCTGCAGGTGGAAGTTCACGAAATGCACGAGCATTTCGTAGCATTGTTTCAATGTTGGTCAAACTCACTAGCTCCGCCACCACCATCTCCTCCTCCTCTTCCACCTGAGCATCAGGCAGATCAAGATGGTGATCTGCTGCTTCCACGTAGTCAGTAACATCGACGTTCACAGCTTCACCATGATAAACCCACGTAGTATATGTGACCGACATCCCATACAAGTGTACATGATTTTGCACAGTTGACTGGGGTCTTGTAACTGAATTCATACAACTGCTACATGGGCAGAGCACATCTGATTTTGGACCACCGTACTCAGCTCTGATAAAGTTCATGAAGTTTTCAACCCCCTCGACATATGCAGCGGAGAATCTTTGAGCAGAAGTTATCCAAGTCATGTCCATCTGTTAGCCATACAAATTAGTTCTTCTACTAGATATTACAGGAAAAACATATATGCTTTTTTTATGAAGTCCAAAAAAAAATACCTAGGTCGATGTCTAAAGCTATGGCAAGATATTTGGACGAGCAGATCTAAGTAACGAAATATATGTAAAGCTAATTCAGCAAACAGATTTGAGTGCTAAATTATGGCAAGCTGTTTCAGCGTCAATGAGGCCGAGCACACAGCCATCAAGCTATCGAAGGCCATCGCAGCAACAAGGATCGAGTATAAAACGGTGTAGAGCTATTTCACCTAACAGATTGGCTACTAGACCATGGCAATCTATGTCATAATAAATATATGGCAGGATATTTTAGCAACTAATTGGGCTTGGCATGCCATCTCAGCTAAGCAGATTGAGTGCAGAACAGGGCAAGGAAGCTTCTTAACCAGAGCATATTGACTGTAAACTACTTCGGCAAGCAGTGAGATTAACAACGTCTATCAGCTAACATTCAGCGCTACACCGACATGCATGGGGCCTCAGTCTAGAATGCGCGTACCGTGGGAGAAGCTGACCGCCGTGCGTCTCCTCACGAACGTCGCCAGCAGTGGTGGCGCTGACCGCTGTGCGCCTCCACAAGAAATTCGCCAGCGGTGGCGGCGCGGCTAGAGGACGGCAGTCTACGAGAGCGTACTGTGGGAGCGAGAGGATCGCCGTGCGTCCCCTTGATGAACCGCGGCGCCGACGTATCGGCGCATCGGGGAGGGCGGCTTTGGTGGAGC
>NC_057814.1:397586407-397597223 GCF_018294505.1 Triticum aestivum | reverse complement strand
GAATTTTTTGGGGGGGGGGATTTTCGCGCGGTGGGCGGGGGGAGTTTGGCGCATGGTCGGTTTCTCCAAGTGCAGTCCCACATGTCAGTGAAGAGGCAAGCCGAAGTGCGTTCCGTTTGTGTGAGCCGTGTGCAGGACCGAACGTGTGTGTGGTGCAATGCGACCGCGACAGGGGTGTTGTGAATGTACCTCCTTTCTTCCTTTTAAACTAGGTGCTTGATACGTCTCCAACATATCTATAATTTATGAAGTATTCATGCTGTTATTTTATCATTCCTGGATGTTTTACAATCATTTTATAGCAACTTTATATCATTTTTGGGACTAACCTATTGACCCAGTGCCCAGTGCCAGTTGCTGTTTTTTGCTTGTTTTTTTACATCGCAGGAAATCAATATCAAACGGAGTCCAAACATCGTGAAACTCCACGGAGATTTTTTATGGACCAGAAGGAACCCAATGGGCAGAGCTACACCTGGGGGGTGCCCCGAGGGGGGCACAACCCACCAGGGCGCGCCAGACCCCCCCTGGCGCACCCAGGTGGGTTGTGCCCACCTCGGTGGCCTCCCGCACCCCCTCTTTGCACTATAAATTCCCAAATATTCTGAAACCCATCAGGGTTAACCTAGATCAGAAGTTTCGTCGCCGCAAGGCTCTATAGCCACCGAATACCAATCTAGACCCATTCTGGCACCTTGCCGGAGGGGGGAATCATCTCTGGTGGCCATCTTCATCATCCCGGCGGCCACCACGATGAGGAGGGAGTAGTCCACCCTCGGGGCTGAGGGTTTGTACCAGTAGCTATGTGATAAATCTCTCTCTCTCTCATGATCTCTATCATGGGCTTTGTTAATATAGTCGGATCATATGATGTTTCTACCCTCTATACTCTTGTTATGATGAATTGAATCTTTACCCTTTGAAGTTTTGTCTTGTCGGATTGAATATTCAGAGATGAGAACACATGATATATATCTTGCGGTATGAATACTTGAGGTGACAATTGGGGTATCATATTGATTCACTTCATATGTGTCTTGGCATTCAACTCACCGACCCCTGCGGTGATATTGGGGTAATCTATGCATAGGGGTTGATGCACGTTTTTCGCTGGTAGAAACTTTGGGGTCCCCTCGTAGTTCCTTGTGATGGATTGAGTATTATGAATATGAATTTGCCTTGGTGTTATTCTAGTACGAACTCTAGAATAGATCGAACGGAAAAATAGCTTTGTGTTATTTTAGTACGAACTCTTGAGTAGATGGAACGGAAAGAATAGCTTTGAGGTGGTCTCGTGCCCTACAAACAATATCTATCTTTTGTTCTCCGCTAATAGGAACCCGGGAGTGATTCTTTATTGCACTTTGAGGGATAATCATATGATCCAACTATGTTAGCATTGTTGAGAGGTTGCACTAGCGAAAGTACGGACCCTAGGCCTTGTTTTCAAGCATTGCAATACCGTGTTTGTGCCCGTTTACTATTTAATACCTTGCTGTTTTTATTTATTCAGATTGTAAAAAAATATTTCTACCATCCACATTACACTTTTATCACCATCTCTTCGCCGAACTAGTGCACCTATACAATTTGCCATTGTATTGGGTGTGTTGGGGACACAAGAGATTTCTTTTATTTGGTTGCAGGTTCGTTTGAGAGAGACCATCTTCATCCTACACCTCTCACGGATTGATAAACCTTAGGTCATCCACTTGAGGGAAAATTGCTACTGTCCTACAAAACTCTGCGCTTGGAGGCCCAACACGTGTCTACAAGAATAAAGTTGCGTAGTAGACATAAAGCTCTTTTCTGGCGCCGTTGCCGGGGAGGTGAGTGCATGAAGGTATATCTTTAGATCTTGCAATTGAATCTTTTAGTTTCTTGTTTTATCACTAGTTTGGTTTATAAAAAGAAAACTACAAAAAAAGGAATTAAGGTTGCATCATATTATTAATCATCTTTATGATATCTTTCTTGAAAATGATGGTTCGGAAAATTGTGCTCAATTGTTAGAAGAAGTCACTAAATTGTTTGGCACAAAATATTTAAATGATGAGCATGATTGCAATGTTGTTAGTATGAATTCTTTGAATATCTATGATGCTAATGATATGCAAAGTTACAAGCTTGGGGATGCTATGTTTGATGAACATGATATTTTTAGTCCCCCAAGTTTTGATGAAAAAATTTATTATGATGATTGCATGCCTCCTATTTATGATGATTATATTGATCAAAGTGGATTTGGAGAGGTCGTGACTTTATTTAATGACGAGTCCACTATTTTGGAGGAGGTTGCAATTGATTATGACAACAAAGTTCCTATATATGATGATTATGGTGATGACATGTATGCTATATTGAATAATTATAAACATGAAACTTGTCATCATGATTTTAATTTCCAATCACATGAGAGTTATTTTGTTGAGTTTGCTCCCACTACTATTGATGAGAAGAAATTTGCCTATGTGGAGAGTAATAAGTTTTCTATGCTTGTGGATCATGAAAAGAATGCTTTATGTGATAGTTATTTTGTTGAATTCATTCATGATGCTACTGAAAATTATTATGAGAGAGGAACATATGCTTCTACATATCTCAATAATATCAAGTTTCCTCTCTATGTGTTGAAAGTTTTGAAGTTATGCTTGTTTTGCCTTCCTATGCTAGTTGATTCTTGTTCCCATAAATTTTTTGCTAAAAAAATCCCTATGCATAGGAAGTGGGTTAGACTTAAATGTGCTTGTCATGTGCTTCATAATGCTCTCTTCATGTTTCATTTCTTATCTTTTATGCGAGCATCGTTGAACGCATCATGACTAGCTAAAATGCATTAAAGAAAGGCGCTTGTTGGGAGACAACCCAACACTTTTACCTACTGTTTTTGTGTGTTCACATGATTAAGATATTGTAGTAATCATGTTTTATTTCTTTTGTTTCAATAAAGTGCCAAGTAAAGCCTTTGGGATCATGTTTGGGTGATAGTTGATTTGATCTTGCTGAAAAACAGAAACTTTTGCACTCACGAAAATAAGTCTCATTTTTAACAGAAGAGTGCTTTTGAGTTGATTCTTTTTGAAGAAGTTTTATATACAAATTTCTCACGTGGTCCAATTTTTTTTCATAATTTTGGAGTAGCATAAGTATGGTAGTTATCCAGATCATTACAGATTGTTATGTTTTTGACAGATTCTGTTTTCAATGCATAATTTGCTTGCTTTCTAGTTTCTATGGCTTATATTGCTCAATATAAATTGTGGAAATGATATGCTACAGTAGGAATAGCGTGTAAACAATTATGGATCTTGTCTTTGACAGTAACAAAGTGAAATGGTTTGCTCTTTATCATACTAACCTATCTCACGAAGTCCCATTAAGTTTGGTGTGATTGAAGTTTTGGGTGAGATGTCGATATGAGGAGAATAAGGAGTGACAAGACCCTAAGATTGGGCATGCCCAAGGCACACCAAGGTAATATCCAAGGAATATCCAAGCAACTAAGCTTGGGGATGCCCCGTAAGGCATCCCATCTTTCGTCTCCAACATTATCGGTAACCTCACTTGGAGCTATGTGTTTTGCTTGGAGTGTCAATTTATTTTGTTAGAATTTGCTTTCTGTTATTTAGAATAATTTTTTGCATCTTTTATTTTAATAAAAGTGGCATTGATAGCCTTTGCCATGCTTATCTTGCAAGTATACATGTTCCTGTTTGAAAACAGAAAGTTTATCGATGTTGCAAAAATTCCCTAGAAAAGTAAGAATGTGATAAAATGTTGAAACTTTTTGCAAAATAAGCTCTGATAAATTTTATACAGTGTGGTAGAATTTCATAATGTTTGGAGTTAGGGAAGTATTTATACTCTTGCATTCTTTACAGACTCTACTGTTTTGGCAGATTGCTGTTATGTTTGCATTGTTTGCATATGCTTGCTTGTTTAATGAATCTATTTGAGGATAGGAGTATTAAATATGCAGAGGCATTTAGTATGCAATGTTTAATAATAAATTTGGTGATTTGCTACACTAGAGAATGATAAGGTTTTCGCATTAGTTTATACTAATTTATCTCACGAGTTCTTTTTGAGTTTTGTGTGGATGAAGCTTTTGAGATTTGGGAAAACCGTGATATGAGAGGAATTAAGGAGACACAAAAGCTCAAGCTTGGGGATTCCCAAGGCATCCCAAGATAATATTTCAAGAAGTCTCAAGCATCTAAGCTTGGGGATGCCCCGGTAGGCATCCCACCTTTCTTCCTTCAACAATTATCCGTTAGTATCGGTTGAGCCTAAGTTTTAGCTTCTTCACATGATGTGTGCTATCCTTGGAATGTCATTTTATTTTGTTTTGCTTGCTGTTTTAATAAAATACTTAGATCTGAAAGTTTTTAAATAAAATACAGTCCTCAAATAGTTGCCAGGGAGGCTAAGTAAGCGGCATTCACATCCCGTTAACGAAGCCCTTTTCTATGTCATTTACTCTTGTGCTTCACTTATATCCTATGAGTAAATTGTTGAATAAATTGAATGTCATGAAGTTGAAATCATATCATGCCTAGTGGTAGCTTCACATTGGGTTTAGAAAATCAAACCTTTTGAGGCTTGACAAATCACAATTTTGGTCATACAAGCAATTCACAAATAATTAGTATAAGGAAGAGAACTTTCATATATAAATACACTACCATGGAAATATTTTGTGATTGTAAGCCCCCATCAAAATATTATATGCCAAAATTGTTGACGTTGGACAAGGAAGACAACGTAATGATTTGTGTTTGTTCATATTCACATAGAAGTTATATTGTCATAGATCCTTGAACATGTGGTGCTTGCCCCCCTCTTTGCTAGCCAAAAATTCCGCACCAAGTAGAGATACTACTTGTGCATCCAAAAACCCTTAAACCAGAATCTTATTTTCAAGAGTCCACCATACCTACCTAAGGATTGAGCAAGACCCTTCAAGTAAGTTGTCATCGGTGCAATAAGGCAATAAAAATTTCTTCTAAAAGTGTTAGATCATTTAGTGTAAGAGAAAATTGAGCGTTATATGAACTTATCATGGCAAAGCAATAAAAGCGACGGACTGCATAATAAAGGTTGGTATCATAAGGGGCAATATAATGTGACGTTCTTTTGAACTAAGGGATTGAGCATACAAACAAATAAGTGCATGGAAACCTCTGATTCCCTCTGTGAAGGGCCTATCTTTTAAATTTTCAGTATTTATTTTTATGCAAAGAGTCAAAGTTATTCCCTCTATTCCTTTTTATTTTTCTCTTTTGGCAAGCATCATGTGGTGAGGAAAGATCTAGGCACATATGTCCATTTGAATATGGGTAGCATGAGTTATTATTGTTGACATCACCCTTGAGGTGAATACGTTGGGAGGCAAAACATAAGCCCCTATCTTTCTACATGTCCGGTTGAAACGTTTTGCTCATGTGTATGCGGTGAGTGTTACCAATCATATAAGACTATATGATGGTTGAGTATGTGGAGCTCTTACTGAAACTCTGTTGAATAAGTTGAATTGCAATTGCTTGGTGACTAAGAACATAGGTTGTTGAGTTTCAAGAGAGTTCATTGTTTGAACCTTAACATGTGAATTGGTTGCTACTATAACATGAGAAGTTTTATAAGAAAGAATTGCTGTTATGATGCTAGGAAAAGTGATTGAGATTATCATTGATCAAACTTATGCACTTTGCTACCATTCACACTTCATAAATTATTTCTTTTATCATTTACCTACTCGAGGACGAGCAGGAATTAAGCTTGGGGATGCTGATACGTCTCCAACGTATCTATAACTTATGAAGTATTCAAGCTATTATTTTATCATTCCTGGATGTTTTACAATCATTTTAAGCAACTTTATATCATTTTTTGGGACTAACCTATTGACCCAGTGCCCAGTGCCACTTGCTGTTTTTTTGCTTGTTTTTTTACATCGCAGGAAATCAATATCAAACGGAGTCCAAACACCGCAAAACTCCACGGAGATTTTTTATGGACCAGAAGGAACCCAATGGGTCAGAGCTGCACCTGGGGGGTGCCCCGAGGGGGGCACAACCCACCAGGGCGCGCTAGGCCCCCCTGGCGCGCCCAGGTGGGTTGTGCCCACCTCGGTGGCCTCCCACACCCCCTCTTTGCACTATAAATTCCCAAATATTCCGAAACCCATCGGGGTTAACCTAGATCAGAAGTTCCGCCGCCGCAAGGCTCTGTAGCCACCAAAAACCAATCTAGACCCATTCCGGCACCTTGCCGGAGGGGGGAATCATCTTCGGTGGCCATATTCATCATCCCGGCGGCCACCACGATGAGGAGGGAGTAGTCCACCCTCGGGGCTGAGGGTTTGTACCAGTAGCTACGTGATGAATCTCTCTCTCTCTCTCTCATGATATCTATCATGGGCTTTGTGAATATAGTCAGATCATATGATGTTTCTACCCTCTATACTCTTGTTATGATGAATTTAATCTTTACCCTTTGAAGTTTTGTCTTGTCGGATTGAATATTCAGAGATGAGAACACATGATATATATCTTGCGGTATGAATACTTGAGGTGACAATTGGGGTATCATATTGATTCACTTGATATGTGTCTTGGCATTCAACTCGCGGATTCCCGCGGTGATATTGGGGTAATCTATGCATAGGGGTTGATGCACGTTTTTCTCAGGTAGAAACTTTGGGGTCCCCTCGTAGTTCCTTGTGATGGATTGAGTATTATGAATATGAATTTGCTTTGGTGTTATTCTAGTACGAACTCTAGGATAGATAGAACGGAAAAAATTGCTTTGTGTTATTTTAGTACGAACTCTTGAGTAGATCGAACGGAAAGAATAGCTTTGAGGTGGTCTCGTGTCCTACAAACAATATCTATCTTTTGTTCTCCGCTAATAGGAACTCGGGAGTGAATCTTTATTGCACTTTGAGGGATAATCATATGATCCAACTATGTTAGCATTGTTGAGAGGTTACACTAGCGAAAGTACAGACCCTAGGCCTTGTTTTCAAGCATTGCAATACCGTTTTTGTGCCCGTTTACTATTTGCTACCTTGCTGTTTTTATTTATTCAGATTATAAAAATATATTTCTACCATCCATATTACACTTTTATCACCATCTCTTCGCTGAACTAGTGCACCTATACAATTTGCCATTGTATTGGGTGTGTTGGGGACACAAGAGATTTCTTGTATTTGGTTACAGGGTCGTTTGAGAGAGACCATCTTCATCCTACACCTCTCACGGATTGATAAACCTTAGGTCATCCACTTGAGGGAAAATTGCTACTGTCCTACAAAACTCTGCGCTTGGAGGCCCATCACGTGTCTACAAGAATAAAGTTGCATAGTAGACATCAGTGCTTCGCCCCCTCAAAAAAAAACTTGGTGCTTCGCGCGGTCCATCGATACTAATACTAGTAATCCGGTAATCCCGACTAAAACGGCGCGGCCGGGTCTTTTCCCGCACGATATGCTGGGAGGTTGGATCAGTTGGGTTTTTTAGGACAAGTAATGCTACACCTATGTAATCCCAGTTACGTAATTAATGTAATGTGAAACATGTGAGCTATTGATTGTATATTGGGGGGAGGGAGGGGCCAGCCACCATGAAAATCAGGGACGAGAGAGAGAGGCAATTTACGTTAACCCTTTCGTAGGTTCCCGTAGATGTAGAAAGATGTGAAATGCGTGAATGTGTAGTGGACATACTATTGAAGTGCCTAAGATAAATTGTGTATGTAGACCCTATGTGTTTATTTACTTCACATGTTAGCTTTGTCTCGGTTCAATAAAAAGCAGAGTTGGTGATGATGGTGTGCCTGCCATCCTGCAATATAGGCCGTCCGATCTATATCTAACGGATAGGAAGGAAACTATGGCAATTTACCCGCACTCCTCTCCACATTTGCAGATAAGGCCTTCCCTCGTTCATCCTTTTCTCCCACAAGATCTTGATGTTCCGTGCAACGCACGGGCATCTTGCTAGTACTCCTAAAATATACTATATTATTGTGAAAGTTCATATACACCGGCCGAGATTAATGCAAACACGACAGACTTTCATTACATTTCGAACTTTTATATGACAGAAAAATAAAAGAAACCCGACCCTAAACCTATTCTACGGCGGCGACCTACGTCCTCCATCTGCGATCTCCATGTACGGGGGCGGGGTTCAAGACCCGTCAAATGAAGGTGCGGTCTCCGGCGAGGAAGAGTAGAACACGGGAGACGAACCGGCTAGTTGGCACACCATGCCCTGCCGCCTCCCATGCCCTGCTCATCCTGGAGGAGTCCCCGACCTCGGCGGTGCCAGACGTTGGACGGCGACAAGTAGGACGCATGGCTGACGGTGCTCCCGTCGTCGGCCACCAGCATGGCCACCGCTTGTGCGGTTGTGTCCGCGTCCGGCTACGCTGCTATTGCACCGTGAGCGGCGACTTGAGCGAGGGCTGCAACCTCGAGCTTCATCCCTGAAGACAAGCTCTCCCGCAGAGCATTCGTGCTCGCGGTCATGGCGGATGTGGTGCCAGTTAGCAGGACGATGCGCTATGGTGTGGAGGTTAGCTGGGCGTTGCCGCTTTAAGTAGCGCATTCCGTGAGGCCAAGCGTCCGGGTGCGTCATTAAGTCGCCGGAGTTGGTTCCTCGGGCACCGAGCCTCTTAACGACGGCATACGGACGGACGACATGAATGCGGGCAGCTGGCGCCGGCTGAGAACACATCGCGCGTCAGCGTGAGGGGCGAGGGTTTTTGGTGTGCCAGGGTAGTCAGCTGCGGCCGTGGCAACGTTGGAGATGCCCTTTGCTCACATGCGATCCCCACATGTCATTGAAAAAGCAAGATGACCCGGCATGGTCTCAGGTCCTAGGTATGCAGTTGGCCGCGCTACACCACTCCGCGGACGCGTCGTGGCGCGCACGCACTTCGGCGCCTCGTGCATCCTCGACGAGTCGGGTGTTGATCTGCTGGTCATGCCACAGCGCTAACGCCACCCTCGGCACACTGAAACCGACCGTGACGATGAGTGTGTCGCTCACCGCGGTCGTCGTGTCCAGAGGTGGGGCTGGAGCTACGTCACGTTGCTAGCCCCCATGAACCACATGAATGGTTGCCGGTGGCGAGGAGGTCATGGGCCAGCTCCTCCATTGGACTAGTCTGCACCACGTCCTCCCGACAGGTGTGCCCCAATGTCGGTTTCCCTGCTTTCCTGGCCATATTCGAGCGTCAGTGCTCCTCTTTGCGCATTAGGCGCAGAACAGGTGGTTTTTGTGCCCTGGTTCAAATATGGTACAGTACCAAGTTGTTACCCTAGCCCCAAGTGTGGTGGTTTTGGGTACGGTACCACCCTTTTCCTTTTCAAGTAGTGAAGCGTAACACTTGATTAAGTAGCCGGATGGTGTGGTAAATGTAGGTGTCCGCGCCCGCATTTAGGGGTCCAACTTACCATGTTCCAGCAGTAGTAACTATACTAGTCTCTGCGTACTCCCTCTGTTTTTATTTACTCCGCATTTTAGCTTTGCTCAAAGTCAAACTTTGTAAACTTTGACAAAGTTTATAGACAGAAATAATAACATATACAATAACAAATGAGTACCATTAGATTCATTATTGAATATACTTTCACATTATATAGATTTGCTATTGTAAATGTTCATATTTCTACTCTTACTAGCAAGATGCCCGTGCCTTGCACATAACATCAAGATGCATTTGTATGACTAGTTTATCTTGTGAGAGAAAAGGATGAACGAGGGAAGGCCTTATTTGCAAATGTGGAGAGGTGTGTGGGTACCTTTTGCAAAATTGCCATAGTTTCCTTCCTATTCGTCAGATATAAATCGGACGGCCTATATTGCAAGATGGCAGGCACACCATCATCACCAACTCTGTTTTTTATAAGAGTCCGTCCGATTTATATCTGACGGATAGGAAAGGAACTATGGCAATTTTGCAAAAAGATACCCACACCCCTCTCCACATTTTCAAATAAGGCCTTCCCTCATTCATCCTTTTCTCCCACAAGATAAACTACTCATACAAATGCATCTTGATGTTACGTGCAACGCACGGGCATATCTTGCTAGTGTAGATAAAAAGCAAAGTTGGTGATGATGGTGTGCCTGCCATCCTGCAATATAGGCCATCCGATCTATATCTAACGGATAGCAAGGAAACTATGATAATCTACCCGCACTCCTCTCCACATTTGCAGATAAGGCCTTCCCTCGTTCATCCTTTTCTCCCACAAGATCTTGATGTTCCGTGCAACGCACGGGCATCTTGCTAGTTCTCTATAAATTGGTCAAATTTTATGAAGTTTGACTTCAGTCAAACCTAATATGCAGAGTAAATAAAACAGAGGGAGTATCTTACTCTGTGACCAAGACGGAAGGGAAAACGAGACAACTTATTGTTTATTTGAGCCGTTCAAGTATAATCATGTGGCGTTGCTTATTTCTCATTCCTCTCCAACCCTCTTCTCCATTGATCATGCCGCCCTCCGGTCGAGTCCATCCTCCCGCATGCCTCATTTGAACATTCCGCTGAGTATCATTCGCATGTGGGCCTAGACCATGCTTGTATTTCCAATGTTGTAATTTGTCCGACATGCATACAAACAAACGGTTCATTTAAAGTTTCACTTTGCCTCCACACATGTCGCTTCCCGTCTTAGTTTTGACATCCCATTTGGTTCATGCCCCGACACATCTTGACGAGATCGATTGATGTTGAGAGATCAATTGCGTGTCGTGCAAGGAGATAAAGGTTTGGTCTGTTTCTATGATAGAAATGA